>NC_056735.1:482930422-483230422 GCF_019279795.1 Protopterus annectens
AGTAAAGACAATCACAAGGCCTTCTATAGTTATGTAAAGAACCTCCACGTCAATACCCAGATTTGCTCGGAGCTGTTGCACAATGGCACCTCCTATACTGAGCCAAAAGATATTGCCAATATTCTGGCCGACAGATTCAGTGCCAACTTTACCCCTTTTTCCCCCACCAAAGGACCAATCACAATACTAGTAGATTGCCAGGCACCCAGTATTACTGCTGCACAGGTTAAAGCAGCACTGTCCAAGGCCAAGAATACAACTTCTATGGGACCTGACAAAATCCCCGGCTGTGTTCTACATGAACTACAGAGTGAACTGGCACCTCACCTGTGTGCCCTGTTCAATCACAGCCTCACCTCAGGCTTTGTCCCTACCGAATGGTGCACTGCTTCAGTCATCCCTCTCTACAAAGGAGGAACGACTACAGACCCTGGGAACAATTGCCCCATTAGCCTGACAAGTCTGATATGCAAAGCTATGGAATGCATCATCATGGACCTAATAAACAAAGATATAGGGAACCTCCAAACACTGAATCCCACACAGTTTGGTTTTGTGAAGTTAAGATCATGCCTGTTCAACCTGGTCGACTTCTTTGAGTCAGTCACCAGAGTTGGGGATGAAGGCAAAGTGGTTCATACAGCCTACCTTGATTTGGCCAAGGCCTTTGATACCATTCCTCACTCAGGAATCATAGAAAAACTCACTAAGCTAGGCATCAACCCCTATATCACTAGGTGGGTTGCAAACTGGCTCACAGATAAACCCCACAGTGTGAAAGTAGCTGACTCCAAGTTAGACTGTCGACCAGTCAAGTGGAATCCCACAGGGTTTGATCCTGGGTCCTCTCCTGTTTGGTATATACTTCTCTGAAGTCCAGGCCAACATGAAGGGACTCTGGCTGACAAAGTCTGCAGACGATTGCAAGTTGGGAGCCATAATTAACTCCCCAAGTGATGTTGATATCCTACAGAAAGGCCTCACTGAGACCAATGACTGGTGTCAGAACCACGGCCTTAAGCTCAATGCCAAATAAATGTGTCATCATCCCCTTTGGGAAAAACCCAGTTCCCATGACTTACCACATTGATGGCAGTCCACTGAACACAGAAGGCGTCATAAGAGATCTGGGAACACAGGCTGACAACTTCTCTTTTGACCACATTGCCACTGTGGTCAGAAAGTCCTTCTATGTGGCACAGCTCATTACTAACAGTTTTGCATCCAGGAAGAAAGAGGTCATTGTCTCCCTCTACTCTTCCCTCATTATGCCAATCATCGAGTACAATGTCCCACTTGACATGTACCTCACTAGACACCTACAACAACTAGAGAGGCTGCAAAAATACCTCACAAAGAGGATCTTAGGCCTTAAACACTTGTCCTATATGGACAGACTCAAAAAACTCCACCTATTCTCTGTCTCATATAGCCTATTTAAAGGCGAGCTCTGCTTGACTTACAAAGCCATGTCTGACCCAGCTCCGTTAGAAATGCTACATCTAAATAAATCCCAATCCCTTCGCACTACATGCTCCAGAGACCTCAACCTCATTACCACAATCAAGAGAACAAGCTGGAGGGACAGGTTTATAACACAGAGACTGCCCAAGCTATGGAACAGACTTTCCATACATGTCAAGCGGAGCACCTCACTGGCCCTCTTCAAGAGAAATTTTGATGAGTGGATGGGAAATAGAAAATTCACCCCGGGGATCACTCCAGTGACTATACTTGACAGAGGCACGGAGAACTAAGGTCAGGTGGCACGATGCCAGGGTAATCCTATGGGCTAGGCTTGTAAAGGCTCCAGGGCCATTAACCTAGTACACACCTATGAACCTAAGATATAGATATATGTATAGATATAGATATGGGAGCACATTAGTAGACAGACCTTAAAGTCAACATCTGTTTTGTCAACACACACTGATCTATAAAATAAATACTCAAAGGTTGAGCAAGACTGCACAATCCTCAGGGTTTGGGAATATGCTCTTTTCCTGGGGAGTGTACAATATCAAAGTTAAAATAAATAATTAGCAGGGGTTGTGGGGAGTGCATGGCGGCTTTCCTCATGCAAAACCTATTGATTAAAAGTTGCATGTTCTAAGGCTATTTCTCAGAGCATGTGCAAATGCTTGTCAACATACTGCTTTTGATTATTTTAAGTTGACATTAAGAACACTGAAGTTTGGATGTTTTGTTAGTTGCAAGTACACTTATGTGTGTGTGGTGTGTGTGCGTATATATAAATATATATATGTATATATATATATATATATATAAATATATATATATATATATATATATATATATATATATATATATATACACATATATATATATATATATATACAGATAGATAAATATATATGGAAATATAATGATTGGTTGTCATGTCATGTTATTTGATCAAAAGAAAACGGCAAATAAAACATGTTGACCAATCATTATTTTGCTCATACAGTACACTGAACAAGCAAACACATTTCCTTTTCTGATGCACTATCCAAAACCAGGCCACATTCAGTTCAAATTTGCCTGACTAATGGTAGTTTTATGAGACGTTTTTTTTTTACTTTCGTCCCCCTGCTCCACCTTAGTAATATGTGTTAACCGTAACTCTGCCCCCAACACAAACCTACATCTTACATTAAAAAATAACCTTCCCATAATGGTACCAGTACACAAGACAGGCAGACACCACATGCGCACACGCGTCCACACAGACACACACACACACACACACACACACACACACACACACACACACACACACACACACACACAACACACACACACACGCGCGCGCACACACACAAACACACACACCTACTACACATCCCATTTACCTGTTCCAACAAAACACACCCAACAAAATGCCCATTCAATAAATAGGACATTCAACCAACAAATACTGCACTTTTGCCTGTCAACTAAAGCAATCATCAATCGAAAAAGATAGGACCCATATATATGAATCTATTTACTTTGCTGAATGACCAAAATATCAAAGAGCTAAAAAGCAAGCCACTAATGTCAGCTATCGAAACATTAACTAATGGAAGTAATTGAGATTATCTTCATATAATCAAGACTGTCACTCAGAATGAAGAGAATCAAAGAGGGTTTATACTTTTTACTTACTGGGGGGCTAATTTACAGAAGCACAGTTCAGATGTCAGTAGCTGAAGAACTTGCAGATGAGTATCCATTTATAGATTATTTGGGTCTCTCAGACCAAAAAACTCGATCACTCTTCTCTGAACACGTTTTTTTTTTTTTTTACCTGGAGGCATGATAAATACATTGCAGGAGAAAGTATTTTAGATGACAGCTGTATTTCTATATTTATTTTTATATTTTATGTATTTTATATTTCACCATGAGTTCTGCATGTATCAAGTGATGATACCACTCTGAATTGGTACATAAACCACATGGCTCAAGATTGTATCAGCAGTGCTGGTTAGCCATGCATCTATGGGATCTAGCACTGCCACTAAGCATTCATCTAGAGCCATTCATCTACCAGGAGTGACCAGTGTTCTATAAGAAGTCATGCAGTGCAACTGGATTATCAGTAATTTATCCAGAAGTATACTGTCTTCTCCTGGACATGTAGTAGATGCCAGAATGGTTTGTCTTTGACTTACAGTCACTTAGTCTTATCACCCAACTTTCAGCCACATTTGATTTAGCATAACAACAAAGTTAACAGTTACTCATATTTTATTTTTCATTTCATGATGGCAGGAGATAAATACTACTTGATAATGAGCTCTGCATGATTCAAGGACAGTGAACATCATAAAAAGATTAGGACAACTGCTACTTTGCATATCTACTTTTGCCCTTTTTCTGAAATGTACCATCTTGGAGTAAGAATAATAAAGTAAGGGGGTTTGGAGGTAAACTCTCACACTGGGGCAGAAGGGGCTTGCTTCTACAAAAAAAAAAAATGTATGCATTTCATATCATCCCATAAAGTGATGATCTTAAATTTTATTTATTTATTTTATTTATTTACATTTGTTGACCGGGAGTGTCCGACTGGACGTAGGTCCATTTTCATTGGAAGCTCGGGGAGAAAAGCTCCACAGTTAAAATAAACAGACAGTAGTTACATTGGATTACATAGTGATTAACAATTTAACATAGCCATTAATTACAAACATATTTACAGATGAAGAACATAGTACTTCAGTAGCCAACTATAATCTATAGCTGCGAAGTACATAACAGACATTAACAAACGTTACAATAAGAAGTTCCTGCTGTATAATAAGTACTAGGCTTATGAGCATCTGAGCTTGCTATAATCAGGGTAGTTAGTGGGGTGGAAAGAAAGGTAGTGGTTGGATGGGGTGGGTGATATTAGAGTGGGAGTTGCAAGGGCATAGCCAGCATGTTTTTAGGTGCGCTTTTAGTAAAGTTTTGAAGTGGGTGCATGATGGTACAGAGGTAATTGTGGATGGGAGGGAGTTCCATAATTTAGCTATAGTGCAAGAGAATAGTGCTTCACCAGCAGAGTTATTGGCTTTAGTGATCTGCAAGTGATTTTTGTTGCTGGATCTTAGTGGTTTGGTGGTGCGATAGGGTTGGAGTAGATTCTGGAGGGATGGGACATTTAGTGGATGGTTTACTAGTTTGTGGGCGAGTGATAGTTGATACCATTGAAGGAGGTGATGGAGTTCAAGCCAGCCCAGTTCAGCAAGTGAGAGAGAGTGGTGACTATGGTAGGGTGCCCATGTGGCGAATTTGGCGATTTTGTTGTAGCAGGTCTCTAGCTTGTTTAGATCGCATTGCCTTAGGTTGGTATATATTGGAGAGGCATAAAGTAGGGTGGAGATAAGATGGGAATTTGCTATTGAAATCTTTGCTGCTTTGGTGAGAAGTTGCTTATTTCTGTATAACGTTCCTAGTTTTTTGTGGACTTTTTTTATGGTCATGGATATGTGAATGTCAAATTTTAGTTTATTGTCTATTTCCACTCCTAGCAATTTGGTGTGTTCAGTTGGGTATATAGTGGTGCTGTCTTTTACTGTGATGTTAAAGTGAGAATTGTTTTGAGTACATTTGGTGGGTTGGAAGATGAGTAGTTTAGTTTTGTTTGGGTTGAGTATTAACTGGGCATTGGATAACCAAGTTTCAAAAGAGGAAAAGGCTTCCTGTGTGACTTTTTAAGGTTTGGGTAGGGACTGGGCTGAACAGATGATGGTTGAATCATCTGCCTATTGTATGAGTGTGCCATGTTTGGTGGCAGAGGCTGGATTATTGGTGAAAACAGAGAAGAGTAGGGGTCCAAGGATGGACCCTTGGGGAACCCCTATGGAGACAGGTAGTTGGGGAGATATGTCATTCTGCCATACAACGGATTGTTGGCGGTCAGACAGGTAATTCTGAAACCAGTTTGAGAGAAGAATAGGTTACTGAGGACAGAGATGAGTTGTTTGTGTGGAACCATGTCAAATGCTTTAGATAGGTCTAGGAAAGTAGCAGAGGAGAGATAGCCATTGTTTTTATGCTGAAGGATAGTGTTAGTAAAAGAGAGTAAGGCAGTGGTGGTGCTATGGTTTGGTTGGAAACCATGCTGAGTATAGGAAAGGAAGTTGTTAGTAAGGAGGTAGTCTGAGACCTGAGAATCTATGCATCTCAGTAGCATTTTGGAGAGTGGAGAGAAAATAGCTATGGGGTGGTAAATGGTTAGTTCTGTGGAAGGGCCGCCTTTGTGCAGGGGAATTAGATGTGATACTTTCCACAGTGATGAATAAATGTATGTATTAGGTTGACTGATGTGTTTTGGTTGTAACCAAGCTTGTGTAGTATGAGTTTAGCTGAATCAGGGAAATGTACGGGATCCATATCTTTGCATCTCACCATAATGTTCAACTTCCTTATTTCTAGACCACTGATCAAAATATCTTGCCAATGCAATGAGCAAAAAAGTATGCTGCATCTAATTTGGAGTGATCCTTTATACTGAAGAAAAGAAGGAACTTATTTCATTATCATTACTCTGTTTTGGCCCAGATAGCCCCAGTTCAATCTTGCTAGATTTTTCGTTTGGTGTTTTTTAACCAGTTGGTTTTCCTGTGTGACTTTTACACTCATTGCTCTGAAAAGAATCAGTTTCTGAATCTTCCTGCTGGTTCTGACATGCATATGGATAAAACCCTAGCTGTAACTCAGATGTCTCTGGTTAGTTTAGTGACTTAGTTGATGCTACTCATGTGGGGGGGGGGGGTAGAAAAGAGTGGTTGCCACTGACTCTCCCATCCTGCTGGGAGGGAAGTATCTCAGCTCACTGGAAGGCTGAAACCTGGTGTAGGGCAGCTGCAACTGGCCAAGAGAAAGTGCCCGCTAAGCAGGTCAGTTTCAAGTTGCAGTGGACAAGGGAATGTTTGCATGACTGCATGTGTCATGATACCCCCATTATGGGACATACATACAATACATGCATCTGGGACTGCCACTGGACTGAAGAGAGTTAACGCATAAAACGTAACGGATTTACAGGCTATAAAATCAATGAGGGGAAGTCAACGGTGATTATTATGAATTAAATTCCTACACATGATCTGATGCAGAAGTACATTTTCCTTTGAGAAAATGAGAAGCTTGGGTGTCTAGTTATATGGCTAATGGGGAAAGCAAGTCAAGCAGGTTCTGAGATGTAGGATGAAACAAAAGTAAAGATTATTAAAAAAAGTAGCTAAAATGCTCCACATAGACTCAGATAATATTATCCAGCTGATGAAAATATTTTGGTACCCTTAATACTTTATTACTATTACTCCCCTCCTAAGATCATGTGAATTCAGCTGAACAAGGCACTGAAACAGCTCACGTGGGATGGCATATCCCTGAGAGTGTGACAGGAGGAAAGAAGAGTTGTGCAAGTTGCTCTTACCATAACAAGAAATGTTCGAATTCTTCACTGCTGCAGTAGCTTTTGCCTATTTTGGATTGTATCCTGCCTATGATACAACAACCAGACAGTTTTCAAAAAGCTACGGCTCTCTTGCTTGGAAGGAAATCAGCAGTCAGAGAACAGACAACTACGTGACTTTCCTGCCTGTCCAAAAACAGAAAACTTACTCATCCTGAAACCCCTCAAAAATATAAGCATATAACTTTGTACCCCCAACAACTAAATATACAGAAGAAGGGGGGGGGGGTGGAGGGAGGGTGTGGCTAATGCATCACTGAGGAGTCTGAACATCTCTTGTTATGGTAACTCCAGCTTACACAACTGTACTATGTTCAGCATTCCCACAGATGCAATAGCTCCTGCCTATTTGGGTTGATTACCAAAGCTTTTCCAACCTGGAAGGAGAAAGGATAAGAGTCCAGGAAGTCCTGAAGAATGGTCTTAACAAAGCCATTTCTGGACATGAAGAAGGAATCTAGTATGTGATGCTTTGTAAATGTGTATACAGAGGACCATGAATCTTCTTCTAAAATGTTTCTGGAGTCCACCCCGTCCCAACATGCCATCAAAGTAAACAAGGCTCTGTTAGAATATGCCTTATTTTTTTCCTGAAATTGCTTTACCATGGTGGAAAGAATAAGTGAAACTAAAGCAAGAAACAACCAAGAGGAATAGTCTTAATTGATACAGCTTGTCCTTTCCAATCCCACACTAGGAAGTCCACAGTTAATTCAGCTTTCCTAAAGGACTTAGTACTGACAATATCTGAGTTGCAAAAGCATGACCACAGTAAATGGAATTTTTTCTCCCCATCAATCAATCAATTTCTAAAAGAAATGAGAGAGGTTGATTCCAGATTCAAGGTATATTCTGAAAGTAGTAAGGGTATGAATGAGATATTTGTTATACATAACAATTATATGCATGGAATACCAAAGGGTTAACCAACCATGAATAGCTGCAACTCTGAAACTCTCTTTCAGAAGTAAGAGCAATAATTAAGTTAGCCTAAAAAAATGAACTAAACAGCCAGAACAGCTGGTTCAAAAGCAGACAGAAGTAACATTTCCAGAAAAAAGTAAAGATTCTAATTAAGAGTCATCTGTATAAGAAGTAACCTAACATTTCAAAAGAACAAATCTCTTTGAAGCTGAAGCAAAGTCTGAAAGGAAGGAGGATCCATAGGCAGACATGCTAAAATGCCTGATAAACACCCCTTGTTAAAGGACTAAACAGGCCATAGGATAATATCTCACACAAATGTTTGAGAACTTGAGGTAATAATTCTGGACAGAACCCAGGTAATAGATGAGGCACCAACAAGAAAATCTTTTCTAGTGGTTAACATAAGATTTCCTAGTAGTAAGTCTTCTTGTCTTTTTTGAATACCTGCTATACATTCTCATGAAAAAGGTGCCTAAAGGGTATCAGAAGTGAATCATCCAGGCAGTCAGTTGAATTTGTTTGAGGCTGGGATGTATCAGATTTCCTTTGTCTCTAAGTAGATCCCATCTATGAGGAAGCACGTGATAATTCTCCCGGCCAATCCCGTAAGAGGGATGAATAAGAAGTTATGTACCTACCATAACGTTCCATGTTAGTTGTCTTCTTCTCCCCTTCTTTCTTGCTGGATGGGTTCGGAGCTGATCCTCGGCTCCGACTCGGCCAATACTAAAGCTCGAGAGTTAATTCCACTGGCTCAAGGCTCCCCTATATCCCACAATGCTAGGCGGTAACTACTCAGATCTCATTTGATAGCTATACCAAGCAACCCTAGTCTCCATAGAATGGAGAAGGGAAACCCACCTCAAAACAACCTGCGTGAAAGGTATCGCAGACCTAAGAAAGGAGAAAAGGAGGTGGAAGAACGTGTGGGAATGACGACTTCCAGAGGAAGAACACAAACTGAATTCCTGTCGGTCTGTCCAGGCTTGGGGGAAGGAGGGTGGGACGCAAGAAAGAAGGCGAGAAGAAGACAACTAACATGGAACGTTATGATAGGTACATAACTTCTTAATGTTAAGTTGTCTATCTCGCCTTCATTCTTGCTGGATGGGACCGCGTCCCTAGCACCTTATCCCGGGTGGCCTATCGGAACAGACTCTTGAGAACAGTGGAACCAAAGTTGGCACGGCTTCTGGAAACCATGTCCAATTTGTAATGTGAAATGAAGGTATGAGGAGAAGCCCAGGTGGCTGCTGCACAAATGGAATCTATTGGCAGCCTATCCTGAAAAGCTACGGATGTAGCTAATGCCCTAGTTGAATGAGCTCTAGGTTTTGAGGGTAGTTTTTGATGTCTGATCTCATAGATGAAGGTAATTGTAGAGGTGAGCCATCTAGAGAGGGGTACTTTAGTAACAGGAAGGCCCAATTTCCCTTCCGCATACGACAGAAACAATTGATCAGATTTCCTGAATTGTTTAGTCCTGTCTAAGTAATATCTAAGTTGGCGATGAACATCCAAAAAATGTAGCTTTTGTTCTGACCTCTTTGAATAGTTAGGGAAAAAGACGGGGAGATCAATAATTTGATTTAGGTTTACTTGAGAGGAAACTTTAGGTAAAAAAGATGGATTAGTACGGAGGGATACCCTATCTTTGTGAAACACTAAGTAAGGAGGACGACTGCACAGAGCATGGAGTTCAGATACCCTTCTCGCTGAAGTTATAGCTACCAGAAAAAGTGTCTTCCAAGAAAGCAACTTCAGAGAACATGAAGCCGGTTCAAGGGGAAGGATTAAGGATGCCAGAACAAAGTTCAAATCCCATTGAGGCGGGGATCTTTGATTGGAGGTTTGAGAAGAAATACGCCCCTTAAAAAGGCTTTACAGAGTTTGTGAGCCATGATGCTAGACTCCGAGACACCAACATGAAAATTAGATATGGCAGCCAATTGAACTCTAATGGTAGATGCAGATGATCCTAAATGAAAGAGTTCTGCTAGAAAGTCTAGAATAGACTGGATAGGTGCAGTAAAGGGATCTATGTTTTTTGATGTTGCCCAAAAAGAGAAGCGTTTCCATTTGCTACTATAAATCTTCCGGGTAGAAGATTTATGAGAGGCTATCAAGACATCTCGGACCAAGTGAGATATTGAGGGAAGCCTGGCTAAGGTTGGAATCGGTGAAACCACGCTGTGAGGTTTAGAGAAAGCAGAGATTGGTGCAGCTGACCCGATTGGTGGGTTAACAGATCTGGTACTGGGTCCAGATGCCAAGGCTGCTCCAAAAGGTAACGATGAAGAAACGGAAACCATATCTGTCGAGGCCAGTAAGAGGCAATGAGGATCATTGTCACTCTCAAAGCGATGGCTTTCTGAATTAGTTGAGATATCAGTGGAAAGGGGGGAAAGGCATATAGAAGTCCCCGGGGCCAATCGTGGACTGGAGTGTCTCTGGTGGGATGGCCTGGTAACGGGAAGAGAGTGAAGAAGTCGTGACACTTGCTGTTTTGGGGAGTAGCAAAAAGATCGCAGCAAGGCTGGCCCCATCTTAGGAATACTTCTTCTAGAACTGATTTCTTTTGAGACTACTCGTGGGGCATGAGAATTGCCCTGCTCAACTTGTCTGCAATAAAGTTGGATTTCCTGGGAATGTGCATTGCTATCATAAAACGCTGAGAAGAGATCGCCCATTGCCAAAGTCTGAGTGCCTCTCGACATAAAGGGTATGATCTGGTTCTGCCTTGTTTGTTGATGTACCACACTACAGACATGTTGTCCGTCTGAATTGCAATAGTCCCAGTGGGAAGAGAGTCGTGAAGGGCTTGCAACGCTAAAAGCACTGCTCTCATCTCTAAGATGTTTATGTGCAAGTGGCACTCGAAAGGTTGCCACGTGCCTTGGACTGTCCTGCCCTGATAATGCCCCCCCACCCGATCAGGGAGGCATCTGTTGTCAACGTGGCGACTGGGGGGGAAGAGTGAAGGGTCTTCCTCGGAGAACTTGAGGTGATGTGATCCACCAAGACAGTTGATTCTTGCATGGTTGAGTTATCAATAAGGTATGGGACATTGGGAGCTGTTGAAAGGACCATTGAGTAAACAGCATCCATTGGAGGATCCTCATGTGGAAGCGAGCTAAGGGGAAAAGGGGAATAGCTGCTGCCATGAGTCCTAACACCTTCAAAACTAGTCTGGCTTTGACTTTGTTGCATTGTACGAGAAGGGAAACTTGTTTTTGAATGTCTGACACTCTCTGCTCTGTGAGTCTGGCTGAAAGATTGAGTGTGTCTAAGGTGGCGCTTATAAAGGTAATAGATTGACAAGGCAACAAGGCAGATTTTTCTAAATTTATTGAAATGCCTAGAGCTTGGCAAGATTGGATGGTGAAGTCCCTGGATAGAAGAAGCTGATGTCTGGTGGTGGCGGTAAGGAGCCAGTTGTCTAAATATGGAAACACCTGGAATCCTTGACGTCTCAAGTGAGCCGCGACCACTGCCATGCATTTGGTAAACACACGGGGGGCTGTAGTGAGACCAAAGGGCAGGGCCCTGAACTGGTAGTGACTGGCTCCCAGCCTGAAGCGGAGATATCTCCTGGAGTGTCTGTTCATCTTGATGTGGTAGTACGCGTCCTGAAGATCTATCGAGCACATCCAATTGTCCTGACCCAAGAAGGGTAGAATGGACTGTAGCGTGACCATCCGGAATTTTGTTTTCCTGACATACTTGTTTAAGTAGCTGAGATCCAGTATGGGTCTCCAGTCCCCTGTTTTTTTTGGTACCAAAAAGAATTTAGAGTAGATCCTTGCTGGTCTGCTGGGACTGATTGGATAGCTCTTTTTGATAGCAGCTTTGAAATTTCTAATGCTGCTTGTTCCCTTAGACTGGGTGGAACGTCTGGAAGGGATCTTTTGGGTTGGGATGGGATGTGAATAAAGGGAATTTTGTAACCCTCGGATATGATCGACTGTACCCATTTGTCTTGAGTAAGGGAAAGCCAGGCTTTTGGGTACAGGGATAACCTTCCCCCGACTGCCTCCAAAGGTGGACAGCTGGGCAGCCCCTCAGGGATTCTGATAGGGTTTATCAGAGAACATTTCTCTGCTACCCTGGTTTTGCGGACCTCCTCTGCCTCTAGGGCGGCGTCTATTATTATTCCCCCCTCTGCCTCTAGAGGGGAATGGACCTTGTGCATCAGATGAGACTCCCTGGGATTCTTTACGGAACCACATCTTTCCTCCCCTCAGACCTTTGGGATAGGGTCTAGAAGGGGTAGAAAAACGAACTCCTACGGCAGAGAGAGTCTTACCTTCTACCTCACACCTGGTCAATGTATCCTTCACCTGTGGACCAAACAAGGATGATCTATCAAAGGGAGAATTGGTGAAGGACGCCTTGAAAGGGTCCGCAAAGTTGCACAGCCACATCCAGGCGTGATGTCGTAAGGCAACACCTGTGCCTGCGGCTCTACTCGCCCCATCCACAGCATATGAGACAAGTCGCATGGAGGAGTTAACGATGGAATTCAGGGTTGCCAATTGGGAGTTCATTCTGTCTTGGAACCACTCAGCTGTAAGATCCTTCATCACTTCACCCATATCCTTGAGTAAATCTCTCTGGAGACGAGTGAAGTGGCATAAGTAGTTCAGGGACCGCATTGAAAAGGTCGCTGATGAGAACATCCGCTTGCCGTACCTGTCCATGGTCCTAGATTCCTTATTAGGAGGATGGACAGGAACCGAAGGATCGGCTAACTCCTTCTTAGTGGCCGCAGCCACCACCATGGCATCAACGGGGACACCTTTGGATAAAAAATCTTTATCTCTAGGGGCAGTAATAAATTTAGATGGCCTCCTCGGGGTGGGTTCCACTGAATCAGGAGCCGTCCAGGCCTTCCTTGCCACCACTTCCATAAGGGGGTCAAAGGGAGGGGACACCCAGGAGGTAGAAGGGCGAGAGCCAAATGCCTCAAGATACACTGACTCATCCTCTGAAGGGTTAAGGGCTGGCCAGTTCCCCCTCTGTTTCAGGATCTCAAGGATGTCAGCAAAGGAGACATCCTCAGAGGGGGATCGAGGGGAACCTTCAGATTCCTCTGAGTCAGTGTCAGAGGTGATAGACTCAGGGGAGTCAATGTGCTTCCTCTTGCACTGCCTCTTCCTAGGGGGATCTCCTACCGGGACAGGAGAGGCCTCGGAAGAGGAGGAAATTCCCAATGGGGAAACTTGAGGAGTTGGCTCTCTGCGGTCTAATGCAAGGGGGTGGGTAGAAATCACCGTAGGCACTGTAGATGGAGGGGCTGACGGAGCCGACTGTGGGGCAGACTCTGGTTCTAGCATGCTCCGCATGACTTCGAAGGCACCCCTGTCAGGCAAGGCCGGAGGTCCCCGCTCCGAAGAGACAAGGACCCTCCCCGGCACCGACAGGGACAGCTCCGAAGCCAATGTCGGAGCCGAACTCACCAGCGCCGAAGCCCCGAGAGGGAGAGCGGGGTTGGACAAGAGTCCGATGCCACTTGCCCCCTCGGAGCTGACGAGGGAAGCTCAGCGCCGAGATCCCTCCAAGGAGGAGATCGGAGCAGACGACGGAGCCGAAAGGGAAGGTTTCGGATCCGACGCACCGACAGTCATGGCTCCGACAAGCCCTGGCTCCGAACTCAAAGGAGTCGGAGGAGGAATATATTGGGGAAAGGAAGTAGCCACTGACTGCTGAGTCGGGCTATGCAGCATTTGGGCCAGTGCCTCGGACTTGAGAAGTCTACTCACTACCCTTTGCAAATCGTGGTCAGATAGCCTGGAAGACTGTGAGGAATGTGTTTTATGGCTCCGTTCAGAAAGAAGAGGGGATCCTGGCTCCGAGTGCACGGAGCCGATAGAGGGGGATCTACATCTCTTCCTAGAATGTTGCTCCGATAAGAGTATTGGAGCCAACGGAGTTTTATCAACCTCGGCTCCAGCCGAGGTAACAGTATGAGGCTTGGAAACATCGGCTCCGGCCGCAGCCGATGTCAAAGCAGACTTTACCTTTCCAGAAGTCGACTCAGAAACCGGAGCCGACTGTTTGGAAGTTTTAGAAGGCTTCCCCGACACAGACTGAGTCGGGGGGCCTTCAGGCTTTAATAAGCCACGCAAGATTAATTTATTCTTGCGTTTCTGCAGGACTCTAGGGCTAAAACCATCGCAAACAGCACAAGAGTCCTGCAGGTGCAAAGGTCCCAGGCAATACACACAAGAAGTGTGACCGTCTGTCAGAGACATTTTCTGACAGCACGAGTCACACTTCTTGAAGCCTGAGACCTTTGATTCCTTAGACATAATAAAAGGTCCAAGAAAAAACACACACACACACACACACACACACACACACACACACACACACACACACACACACACACACACACACACAGGCCTTAATTAAAAATAAAATACCAGTCACACAAGGGGACTAGAAGGGGCCTAAGGCCTAAAACTAAAGTGGTAAATAAAAGAAGGAATTAAGGGCAACAAAGTTTTCGAACCAGGAAAGGGGTACTTAAAACTAAAGGTTTTAGTGAAAAAAGAGTACTAGGGGTCTAAGATTGAAGATTTTAGAATTAAATCTTTGACTAACCTGCCAGAGCCGGTAGAAAAGCACCTCGTCAGCTAAGCGGCAAACGAGATCTGAGTAGTTACCGCCTAGCATTGTGGGATATAGGGGAACCTCGAACCGGCGGAATTAGCTTTCGAGCTTTACTATTGGCCGAGTCGGAGCCGAGGATCGGCTCCGAACCCATCCAGCAAGAATGAAGGCGAGATAGACAACTTAACATCCAATGTTACCTATTGCAGAATGGAGTCACCACAATGATTTTTGTCAAGTCTTTCTGAATCTTCAGAATTACTCTAGATATCATTGGAAAAGGTAGAAATTCCTAAAGAACATCCCTAACCATGGGAATGAAAATGCATGAGTTTCACAGGCCTACCTGCAAGGATTCCTGGTGCAGAATTTGTTTAGTTGTCTGTTTTGAAAATAAGTGAAGAGATCTATTTACAGACTTCCCCACAACTGGATAATTTCCTGTAAGACTCCCATATTAATTTTCCATTCATGAGGGTCTGTTATGGTCCTGCTCAGCTAGTCTGCAACTACAGTTTGCTCTGATGGACTGTAAGATGCCTGGAGGGTTAAACAATGCTGAAGAGCTGACTACTAAACCATCACAGCCAGCTTGTACATGGGGGTATGACCTTTTACCTACCTGAGTACAAATGAAAGAAGCAAACCACAACCGCAAACTAGTAATTCCCAACGCTGTGTTCCAAGGAAGACTTCCGCTCGGAGAAGAAATAACAGCCAAGTTTATTTTGCCATACAACGAGGTTACACACAGAAGGTACACACAGAAAACAAGCCAATAATCCGGTTAAGCGCTTTCATCTGCTACCAAGCAGATTTCATCAGAACCAGTAAAACAAGTGATGACAGTCTATTTAAAGAATTTTTGGCGCCAAAAAGTCATTAATTAAACACAAAATAAATTTAAAAACATTTTAAGCTTATAAATATTCAGTTTTTTTAAAAAATGCGAATTACAGTTATTCCTGTAAAACCTGCTCTCCAGTTAGAAAAAATGTATAATTCATTGGGTGCGTGTTTGTATAGTACTTACTAGGGGAAATGTCTCAAATAATTAAAAAGTCAAACAGTGACAGATTTAATGATAACCATTCTTGTGAATACCCTATGTTAAAAGAAAATGGTATCAATTAATTAAATAAAAGGTTAAAAGGTACATCTGCCTAATATAATGCTAACATGAAAAAGAGTGTCTATACATGTGAAAATCTGAAGGGAATGTATAGGCATGATGGAAAAATATATATGTATATACATGTGATATGTATGACTATCGATGTTATTAATTATGTAATGTGAATATAAATAAAGTGAATGCTGTGTATAATTGAATATATAAATAGTATATATATTATAAATAAATATATAAATATATAATTAATTTAAATATAATATAAATATATGAATATCCATAATTTACATCAATAAATAAATGTGTATAAATATACAAATGTACCAAGTAATGAAATATGTTAAAAGTATTAAGTATTAAATGTTAAAATTGATGTTAAATGTTGGAAAATTAAACATCCAATAAAAGAAAGGGTTTAATGCTGATGAAGTCATTAAGCCCGGGATGAGTTGTAGCATCACATATTATTTGCCATTTGCTTTCTAACAGGGCAAGATATGTTTTCCAATTGCCCTTTAATTCTGTATTACTTATCTGGTCAATGATGCTGAAAAGGAAACTGTGATCAGGACCTCTATCTAAAATATGCTTACTGAGAGCATTTTTAGGGTCTTGTTTCTTAATCTTGTATAAATGTTCGTATATTCTTGTTTTGAGTTTCCTTTCAGTCTTCCCTATATAATATGCATCACATAAAATGCATTTGGCAACATAAACCACTCTTGGGGTATTACAATTCCCTCCCAAGCTGAACAAACGTGTCTTCACTATATTGTTTAACCTGATGACGTTGGCATTATTGATTTCTTTACATTGCTTACAAGTCCCACACTTTCCTGTAAATGTGTACTTCTTACCCTCATTCTTCTTTTCCTTGTTACCTTATAACATGTTTTTGATGTTTGCAGAGGTCTTAAACACAAATTTAGGAAATGGGCCTGCTATTTCACTAACTTCATCAGATGTAGTCATAAGATTCCAATGCTTGTAAAATATATCTTTGATGAAGTTCGTGTATGGACTATACATAAGTACACAAATATTTCTATTTTGGTCGTCTTTTTTATTCTGCAAAAAAGGTTTCCCTAATAAAGGTGAAAACTTTTTGCCCCATTCATTTTTAACATATGTAATGATGGGGTTGAGCATAACCTCGGGATAACCCCTATTTAAAAACATATTGTGAATGACATTCATTTCTTGTTCCATAATTTCTTTTGTGGAAGACATCCGGGCTGCTCTAATGCATTGGCCCTTAAATACACTTTTAAAAATGTGTGGGGGATGGCAACTTCCATAAATTAAGTAGTCATTCGAAAAAGTCTCTTTCCTATAAATTCTTGACTCAAATTCTTTATCATTGGAACTGATATAGGTGTCCAAGTAGGAGATACCCTTTCTTTCAAACTTATAAGTAAATTTTAAAAAACTAGTGGTATTGTTCAAATAGTCGATAAAAACCTTAATCAATTCAACAGGTCCATTCCAAAGAATAAACAAATCATCTACATACCTTGTATAATAAACCATATGTTTATAAAACTCACTTGGGAAAACAAATTGGGATTCCCATTCCAACATGACGAGATTGGCGAACACTGGAGCACAAGAGGCCCCCATTGCGACCCCACTATTCTGTCTAAAAAGTTCCCCTTGGAACTCTAAAAAATTGTAGTCCAAAACCAATCCCATCATGTCCGTTATGAGATTTATTTTGTCCCAACTAAGAACAGAATATTTCCTTAAACTATTGCAAAAAAATTCCAGCCCGATCTCTTTTGGTATACTGGAAAAAAGGTCTACCACATCTATTGTTAAAAAAGTTAGGTCCTTTTGCCACACCAATGGGGTCAAGTTAGCCAAAAAATTCCAAGAGTCCTTAGTCAAATGATTCACGTTATTATAGATGTGCTTTGTCCAAGCATCGATAGTGACCCCTATGTTAAAAGTTTTAGATTTTGAACCAGAGATAATTGGCCTGAAAGGAGGTTTTTGAAGATTCTTGTGTAACTTGGGTATCCCAAATATAGTGGCCATCTTTGGGAATTCTTCCCTGATGAATTCATATGTGTCGTTAGTAATCCTATTATCCAGCAAATACTCTTCAATAGCCAAGTCAATACGTTTGTGACCTATATTAACTTCATTGAGAGATATTTCCTCGTATTTGCCAGAGTTGTGAAGAATGTTGTGAATCTCTTGGTTGTAATCATGAGTGTTAAAAATAACAATCCCACCTGAATCTTCAGAATTACCCTAGATATCATTGGAAAAGGTAGAAATTCCTAAAGAACATCCCTAACCATGGGAATGAAAATGCATGAGTTTCACAGGCCTACCTGCAAGGATTCCTGGTGCAGAATTTGTTTAGTTGTCTGTTTTGAAAATAAGTGAAGAGATCTATTTACAGACTTCCCCACAACTGGATAATTTCCTGTAAGACTCCCATATTAATTTTCCATTCATGAGGGTCTGTTATGGTCCTGCTCAGCTAGTCTGCAACTACAGTTTGCTCTGATGGACTGTAAGATGCCTGGAGGGTTAAACAATGCTGAAGAGCTGACTACTAAACCATCACAGCCAGCTTGCACATGGGGTATGACCTTTACCTACCTGAGTACAAATGAAAGAAGCAAACCACAACCGCAAACTAGTAATTCCCAACGCTGTGTTCCAAGGAAGACTTCCGCTCGGAGAAGAAATAACAGCCAAGTTTATTTTGCCATACAACGAGGTTACACACAGAAGGTACACACAGAAAACAAGCCAATGATCCGGTTAAGCGCTTTCATCTGCTACCAAGCAGATTTCATCAGAACCAGTAAAACAAGTGATGACAGTCTATTTAAAGAATTTTTGGCGCCAAAAAGTCATTAATTAAACACAAAATAAATTTAAAAACATTTTAAGCTTGTAAATATTCAGTTTTTTTAAAAAATTCAGTTTTTTTAAAAAATGCAAATTACAGTTATTCCTGTAAAACCTGCTCTCCAGTTAGAAAAAATGTATAATTCGTTGGGTGCGTGTTTGTATAGTACTTACTAGGGGAAATGTCTCAAATAATTAAAAAGTCAAACAGTGACAGATTTAATGGTAACCATTCTTATGAATACCCTATGTAAAAAGAAAATGGTATCAATTAATTAAATAAAAGGTACATCTGCCTAATATAATACTAACATGAAAAAAGAGTGTCTATACATGTCAAAATCTGAAAGGAATGTATAGGCATGATGGAAAAATATATATGTATATACATGTGATGTGTATGACTATCAATGTTATTAATTGTGTAATGTGAATATAAATAAGGTGAATGCTGTGTATAATTGAATATATAAATAGTATATATATTATAAATAAATATATAAATATATAATTAATTTAAATATAATATAAATATATGAATATCCATAATTTACATCAATAAATAAATGTGTATAAATATACAAATGTACCAAGTAATGAAATATGTTAAAAGTATTAAGTATTAAATGTTAAAATTGATGTTAAATGTTGGAAAATTAAACATCCAATAAAAGAAAGGGTTTAATGCTGATGAAGTCATTAAGCCCGGGATGAGTTGTAGCATCACATATTATTTGCCATTTGCTTTCTAACAGGGCAAGATATGTTTTCCAATTGCCCTTTAATTCTGTATTACTTATCTGGTCAATGATGCTGAAAAGGAAACTGTGATCAGGACCTCTATCTAAAATATGCTTACTGAGAGCATTTTTAGGGTCTTGTTTCTTAATCTTGTATAAATGTTCGTATATTCTTGTTTTGAGTTTCCTTTCAGTCTTCCCTATATAATATGCATCACATAAAATGCATTTGGCAACATAAACCACTCTTGGGGTATTACAATTCCCTCCCAAGCTGAACAAACGTGTCTTCACTATATTGTTTAACCTGATGACGTTGGCATTATTGATTTCTTTACATTGCTTACAAGTCCCACACTTTCCTGTAAATGTGTACTTCTTACCCTCATTCTTCTTTTCCTTGTTACCTTCTAACATGTTTTTGATGTTTGCAGAGGTCTTAAACACAAATTTAGGAAATGGGCCTGCTATTTCACTAACTTCATCAGATGTAGTCATAAGATTCCAATGCTTGTAAAATATATCTTTGATGAAGTTCGTGTATGGACTATACATAAGTACACAAATATTTCTATTTTGGTCGTCTTTTTTATTCTGCAAAAAAGGTTTCCCTAATAAAGGTGAAAACTTTTTGCCCCATTCATTTTTAACATATGTAATGATGGGGTTGAGCATAACCTCGGGATAACCCCTATTTAAAAACATATTGTGAATGACATTCATTTCTTGTTCCATAATTTCTTTTGTGGAAGACATCCGGGCTGCTCTAATGCATTGGCCCTTAAATACACTTTTAAAAATGTGTGGGGGATGGCAACTTCCATAAATTAAGTAGTCATTCGAAAAAGTCCCTTTCCTATAAATTCTTGACTCAAATTCTTTATCATTGGAACTGATATAGGTGTCCAAGTAGGAGATACCCTTTCTATCAAACTTATAAGTAAATTTTAAAAAACTAGTGGTATTGTTCAAATAGTCGATAAAAACCTTAATCAATTCAACAGGTCCATTCCAAAGAATAAACAAATCATCTACATACCTTGTATAATAAACCATATGTTTATAAAACTCACTTGGGAAAACAAATTGGGATTCCCATTCCAACATGACGAGATTGGCGAACACTGGAGCACAAGAGGCCCCATTGACCCACTATTCTGTCTAAAAGTTCCCTTGGAACTCTAAAAAATTGTAGTCCAAAACCAATCCCATCATGTCCATTATGAGATTTATTTTGTCCCAACTAAGAACAGAATATTTCCTTAAACTACTGCAAAAAAATTCCAGCCCGATCTCTTTTGGTATACTGGAAAAAAGGTCTACCACATCTATTGTTAAAAAAGTTAGGTCCTTTTGCCACACCAATGGGGTCAAGTTAGCCAAAAAATTCCAAGAGTCCTTAGTCAAATGATTCACGTTATTATAGATGTGCTTTGTCCAAGCATCGATAGTGACCCCTATGTTAAAAGTTTTAGATTTTGAACCAGAGATAATTGGCCTGAAAGGAGGTTTTGAAGATTCTTGTGTAACTTGGGTATCCCAAATATAGTGGCCATCTTTGGGAATTCTTCCCTGATGAATTCATATGTGTCGTTAGTAATCCTATTATCCAGCAAATACTCTTCAATAGCCAAGTCAATACGCTTTGTGACCTATATTAACTTCATTGAGAGATATTTCCTCGTATTTGCCAGAGTTGTGAAGAATGTTGTGAATCTCTTGGTTGTAATCATGAGTGTTAAAAATAACAATCCCACCTGAATCTTCAGAATTACCCTAGATATCATTGGAAAAGGTAGAAATTCCTAAAGAACATCCCTAACCATGGGAATGAAAATGCATGAGTTTCACAGGCCTACCTGCAAGGATTCCTGGTGCAGAATTTGTTTAGTTGTCTGTTTTGAAAATAAGTGAAGAGATCTATTTACAGACTTCCCCACAACTGGATAATTTCCTGTAAGACTCCCATATTAATTTTCCATTCATGAGGGTCTGTTATGGTCCTGCTCAGCTAGTCTGCAACTACAGTTTGCTCTGATGGACTGTAAGATGCCTGGAGGGTTAAACAATGCTGAAGAGCTGACTACTAAACCATCACAGCCAGCTTGCACATGGGGGTATGACCTTTTACCTACCTGCTTATTTATATACCATATTGCTTTGGTGTTGTCTATAATTACCTAAAGAGGTCCATGGAACCAAAGATGATGAAGAAATTGTAAGGCATGGATCACAGCCAACATCTCTTATACATCTGTGTGCTTTGGTCTGTCTAAGGAATTCCACAAGTCTTGTGCCTTTACCCCCCATTTAAACTGCTCCACAAGCATAATCTGAGGTGTCTGCTGTTATAGACTGACTTGGGATCTGAGGAGAAAAGGGGAGACCTGGATGTACTGTAATTTACTATTTCCATTAGTGCAGTTCTTCGTTGACAAAGCCCAAGATCAACTGAAATTCTAGAAGATGAAGATATTGTGTCCTCGTGCTCTATATAAACTACTGAATGTTTCTCATGTGTAACCTGGTGAGTGGAATCATGAAAATTATAGACACCATTAACCGTAAAATCCTGAACACTTCTCTTGCAGAAGTCTGTGACTGACTGAAGAAGCTCACATTTTTTCTAGATAAAAATCCACCTTCTATTGTATATGAAAATTCATTTGCTCCAAAACACAGTCCTGCGTAATGGAGTCAAGTAGAATTTTTGTACATTTATCGGGAATCGTAGCTTGGTAAGAAGGGATGAAACCCTAGTTAAAACCTCCTGACGTCTAGAAAAAGACTCAGCAAATGTAAGCAAATCATCTAAATAAAGAATATGTGAATGCTGTTCAGACGGCAATAAACTACCACTTAAGTTATACACCTTGTAAACACCTTTGGAGATGCTGATAACCCAAACGGTAATGCAGAGAAATGATAATATGACCCAGACATAGAAATTCTGAGAAATTTATTGAAACCTGTGGCTATGGGGATTTGACGATATGTGTCCTTTAGATCTAATATTACCAAGACACTCAGAGGAGGGATGAGCGAGGCAACAGGCTTTGAAGGATTAGCACTTTAAATTTTGGTACTTTCACATACAGATTTAGAAAATAAAGATCAAGAACTAGTCTCCAAAAAACCTCTTTCTTTGGAACCAAAACCATTCTGGAATAGGGAAGTCTCTGCCCCTTTGATCTAAAGGCATGGGTTCTATAACTCCAAGGGTGAGTAAATGTCAAAGAACCTGAGAAAAATTTTTGCTTGGTTTGGAGGATAGGAAGAATTCCAATGAAAGGTCGTATATGTATCCAGTGCCAATTGTAACCCTCCTAAACCACTTTTGGTACCCAAGAGTCTGAAAAAAATCTGTTGCCAAAGGGGAATGTAAATAGCCAGTTTCTGGAATAGATTTCAAGAAATAAAGGTAGCGGGGGGGGGGGAGTTGGGGAACAGAATGCTGGTATAGTCATTTTGAAACATTAGACTGTCCCTTTTCTTAGAAAAGGTCCTTGTTTCTTGTTCCTCTCCTGACATCTCATTTTTGTTCCACGTTTGCAGTGAGGTGGCAGAGACTGCATGTCCAGCTTTTTAAAAGTAAAAGTGGATTTCGGAGATTTGTCAAGGGGGGGGGCTTGAAAAATCTTAGACACTCCCTGCATCAACTTCCTCTTTCATCAAATTGCTTGAGGACCTGAGCAGCAGAAATGCCAAACCTCCCTATCTAAAGTACAGTTTATCAGTGTCAGATTTTTATCAACAATTTTTTTGATTATAAACCCAGCTAAATGTACTCAAAATTGAAGGAGTAGTAGTTTCCCTAGACACAGTATCTGCACAATCATACACACTCTTCAAAGTATGTTTAGATCTTGTGAAAGATCAGAAAAAATAGAATTCAGAAAGGAACCATCATCTGAAAGAAGTGAGGTGGAGTACTCCCTCAAACTGTCTGTAAAAAAAAGTTATGTACTCACCATAACGTTCCATCTGTGCTGTCCATTTTCATTCTTCCTTAAACCTGTGGGTTCAGATCCAATCCTTGGATCCGACTCAGCAGATGCAGTAGCTTGTGGCAACCAAAAAGCTCTCGAGCTCTTTCCTTACCCATAATACACATTCTAAGTTACCTGTATACACATATACATACATAAATAAGTATACCAATAGAATGGTAAGACTTCTTCTGGATCTCAGCCCAGAGAAATGACAATTTAGGTCTACTCACTCCTTCAGGAGTACCAAGGTTGGGGGATGGAGGGCGGGCTGTTTCAGGAAGAATGAAAATGGACAATACAGATGGAACGTTATGGTGAGTACATATCTTTTTTATCTGATGTTGTCAATTTTCATTCTATCATCAAACCTGTGGGACAGAGCCCCCAGCTACCCTACACCCTGGGTGGACTCATGGAAGGATGTTCCTCAGCACCACTGAACCAAAGGAAGCTCTTCCTCTGGAGACCAAATCCAATTTGTAATGAGTAATAAAGGTATGGGGAGTAGCCCAAGTTGCGGCTGCACATGTATCATCCATAGATGTGCTAGACTGGAAAACAGACAAAGTTGCCATGGCTCTGGTTGAATGGGTTTACAAAGGTTTAGCTAATTTAAGACCTGGTTTCTTGTAAATGTAAGCAATACAATCTGTGATCCATCTAGACAATGTTACTTTGGTCACTGGATTTCCCAGTCTCATGTCTGAAAAGGACACAAATAGTTGGTCAGATTTCCTGATACTTTTTGGTCTACGAAGGTAAAAATGTAATTGCCTGTGAACATCTAATAAATGCCAGAAATAAACCGACGTCAAGCAAAAACTTTATTAAACCAAAGCTTTCAGGTAACAACCCTTTCTCAATGCTAATAAGTGTAACAGGTATTCATCTTTCAGCAAAGGAGCACGGCCAGTACACAGAAGACCAAACCAATCCGATTTACTGAAACAGTTTTAGCTCTTTTGTCAGAATGTTTCCACAGACTTCTTCAGAAACAAGTGAATCATAGTACATTCCACATTTAAATATCCCACCAAAAAAATCATGACTAACAACACACTTAACTGATTAATTAATGAATGCCTTTAAGAAACACACCCTAAAAACAAACATGCTAAATTCTTAAAAAATAAGAAAAATCAATAAACTAACTGTACATTTAAAAAAGATTTATTACACATATAGAAAGCTTATAAAACATAAAAATGAAGTTTGCGCACGCTAGCAATAGAGGCATAATCATTTAACCCAGGGTAGACACAGCATTAAGCTTGAAATGCCATCTGAGTTCTTTCAACTCAAACAAATCATTCCAAGGACCACCCCTGACATTCTTAATAACAGTGTCAATGCTTACAAACCCAAACTGATGGTTAGGGTTACTAGAAACATGATTGGACAATGCATTGTTAGTATTACCTTTCCTAATATCCAAGATGTGATTATAAATACGCTCTCTGGATTTTATTTTAGTCTTTCCAACGTAAAAACAGCTGCATTGTTGACAGGGAGCCAAATAAACTATACACACAGTATTACAATTACAATGGAACTGTGTCCTGATACAAATACCATTCACATATATTTTATTAAGTTCAATATGATATTTGCAATAGTTACAATGTCCATATTTGTGGGTACCCTTCTTTGTGGAAGAGACCAAAAAATCAGAGTTGTCAGGAAATTCCAAGATCTGTTTGAAACTCATTCCTTTCCTGTACACCATTTTTATACCACATTGAAATACATCCTTAAATTCAATGAAACAAGTTAATATCTGCAAATATGTATTTAAAATCAGATGGATCCACCTACACTCGGGAGTGTATTTTGTAAAAAATGACAAAGAATAGTCGGCTTTAATTCAATTTCAGCTGTACCAGTTGTAGGACAATTATCATCAACAGCACAAAGTAAAGGTCTATAAAAACCACTACCCCTTTTCTGTTCAATTTCAAAAAAGACTGCCTCAACCCATTATTTAGGGTAACCTCTGTTGAGAAACATGTCAGTAAGAGTTTTTGCTTCCATCAAAAAAGATTCATCCTCAGTAGTCATCCTAGTTAAACGTACAAACTGGGCCTTAACTATTCCCTTTTTCTGGTGTAAGGGATGGCAGCTGTCATAGTGTGTGTGTAAGTTTTCTATAAATGTTGCTAACAAATCTTTTGTTGACAACATCCTTGGATAGCTTAACATCCAAATATGAAATCTAGGTTTTACTGTTTGTATAGGTAAAGGTGAGAAAATCAGTAGTCTGGTTCAAAATTCAATAAAAATTTGTAAATACCTTTAGAATCCCTCCCAAAAATAATTATCTCATTAAGGAAGCACATGTAAAATGCCCAAGGGGGAGTGGTCCCAAAATTTCCTCTCCCATTGAAGCATTATGATGTTAGCAAAGATGGGGGCACATGCTGCCCCCATCGCCACACTCTTCCTTTGAAGGAAGTAGTGCCCATCAATGAAGACAAAGTTATTTTTTAAGACCAATTAATTTGTTTCATTATTGGAAAATAACCCCAGCTCGACTAAGAAATCATGGAACCATTCAAGTCCAATGTCGTGAGGAATGAGATTAAACAAGTTAACAACATCAATGGCACAAAGAACATATTCATCACCATAAATCAATTGTGATACCTTACTTAAAACATCCCATGAATTTTTTCATATGTGTGAATAACCATTCAACAAATTTTTGAGTTTCAAATCCACATATTTAGCCAAAGAATGAGTTTTGGACTTGGAGGCATTAACTATTGGTCTCAAAGGGGGGGGGGGTCTCTGAAATCTTTTTGTGTCTTAGGTAGTCCAAAAATAGAGGGAATAATCGGAAATTTAACCTCTAAAAAAGACCAAGTCAATCTGACCTTGGTCCAACATGTCCTAAAGCAACCAATCTATTGTGGCGTATGCTATATTCACCATATTCAGCGAAGTCTCTTCATAAAAAAAACATTGTCACACAAGAATAAAAAAAATTCTGTTTAAATAATTGTCAACATTCATAATAACAACCCCCCTTATCAGGTTTCATCATCCGAATAATCCTGTTCTTTCTTACACAACTGCGCTAAAAGATCAACTTCACATTCCGAAAGGTTCCCCACCAACCATGTGTTGTTTTTGCATAAAAGTGACCTAAAATCAAAGTCACATAACTTCTCAAAGATGAGCAGAGGGATGGGAAGGGATGGGTTGAATATACTACTTCTTTTAAAATCATCCATGACATCAGTAACAAACTTGTCTTTAAATAGCACTTTGAAGTTAACCTTTCGTAAAATAACTTCAAATCAATAATCAAGTCATCTATTCTAGTATGTGACATAGACAAAATTAAAACCCTTACATAACAAATCCGCCATGTCAGAACCAAAAACATAGCTTGTACAGTTAAAAATAAAAGTCACCTTGCGTACTTTGAACAATGTTTAAGCCATCTAAGTCTTCATCATTAGAAACAGGTGAAAAACAGTTTTCAACACTCAAATCCACGTTCAACTAACATAATTCTGATCGGGTCATAGGTTCATAGGTTAGTATTAAGCTAACTGCTCTTGCGAACCATTTTAAGCCTCGCCAATTATCCCTTGTGAGACTCAAACCCTGCACTTTGTGTTTGTAAGGCAACCACCTTAACCATTAGGCCACCCTCCCAACCCCCATAAATAATCAGCCCTTGCAAGTCTCAAACCCAGGACCCTGCACACCATAGCCACAGTGATTTACCACTATGCCATTTGAGCTGTTCTCCTGCAATTCTGATGTACACGGCCCCCATTCCTATTCATATCTCCCCTCGATACATTCTGTTTCTTGTACCGATTCTGGATCCTCTCCGAGTCTCTGGGGAGATTTGGGCCTAAAGGGGCTGGACCAGCGTGTGCAACATCATTGTCATCATGGCCATAACTATCTGCACCTTAATTGGGTGTTACTACGGTAACCGAGGGCTTCGGATAAGTCAACCCTTTCAGGTAGTCAAGCTGATCACGCTCAAACTTCTTTACTCTCCAAAGTTGAACATCCCCAATGATTTTGCCAACAGCAGAAAAAATGCTGACAAAGTTCTCCTTATACTGTTCAAAGTCTCCATGGATAATTTTCTCCAAGTCCGTAGCCTCGTGAATTAATACGTCAATCGTCTTCTGGTTGTGTTTAATTAAAACCTCCAACAGTTCACAACCCTGATGATCAAATAATTCGATTAATTTTGTGTGTAGAGGAGAGCTCAATAAAAGACCGTTAGGATATTTCCAATGCCATAAACCCTTGGGAATTCTTTGCACTGTGATACTTTCCATAAAATAACAATTTTCAATATGTAACTTTCTAATTTTAAGTAGTTTGTCTTTTAAACATTCAATGGATTCACGCAAAGTATGGCTACCCCTTGGAACATCATGTTGGAAACCAATATTCTGCTGAAACCACTCAGATAACTTGACGGGTCACTCACACAATACCAATCTTTAAGCTTCAGATGTAACAGCAAAATCAGTAACTGATGTATTAGAGGTGACCCTGTTGTTATGAATTTGTGTTTCTTGTAAATGTAAGCAATACAATCTGTGATCCATCTAGCCAATGTTACTTTGGTCACTGGATTTCCCAGTCTCATGTCTGAAAAGGATACAAATAGTTGGTCAGATTTCCTGATACTTTTTTGTATAAGAAGGTAAAAATGTAATTGCCTGTGAACATCTAATAAGTGTAAGAAATAAACTGCTGTAACGTCAAGCAAAAACTTTATTAAAGCAAAGCTTTTGGGTAACGACCATTTCTCAATGCTAATAAGTGTAACAGGTATTCATCTTTATTTTAAATTCTGGAAAGAACTCTGGTAAATTAATGGATTAACTGATATTGTTATCAGACACTATTTTGGATAAAAAGGATGGGTTAGTACGTAATGAAACCCTGTCTTTATGAAAGGTCAAATATCGTGGTTTAGATGACAAAGCTTGAATCTCTGAAATTCTTCTTGCAGATGTTATGGCTACAAAAAATATAGTTTTCCAAGAAATTAACTTAAAATCACATGTAGGTGCTGGTTCAAATAGGTACTGTATAATTTCTTACAGCACCAAATTCAGGTCCCAAGGAGGAGTAGGGTCTTTATAAGGGGGTTTAAGTATAACAGTTCCCTTTAGAAAAGCTTTACAGAGTTTGTGTGAAGCAACTGAAGATCCCTGATATCCAGTGTGAAAATTGGAAATTGCAACAAGCTGAACCCTTATTGTAGAAGAAGCTGCTCCTTAGTTAAACAATTGGGCTAAGAATTCAAGGGATCCTATGAATCGGAGCTAAGAATGGGTCCAAGTCATTCTGTTGTGCCCAGTAAACAAATATCTTCCATTTACTGGAGTATAGTTTATGTGTAGATGAAAACAAGGCTACCAAATCGCTGGACGTCAGAAAAGCACAAAACACTTTGTCATTAGCTTTCATCCACTTTAATGA
The DNA here is from genome assembly GCF_019279795.1 of Protopterus annectens. Lineage (NCBI taxonomy): Eukaryota > Metazoa > Chordata > Ceratodontiformes > Protopteridae > Protopterus > Protopterus annectens. The sequence goes on from NC_056735.1 coordinate 482,959,121, forward strand.
TCGTGAACTTCATCAGAATGATCATCTACCCCAACAAACATCTTTTTATCACTTATTACATAGTCACATGTTACAAATCAATTAACATTTAAAATGGCAATGCTAAAAATTATAATACACAAATCTGTAACTTCTATACACATCTATGTGTATATGAATGTGCATGTATATATATATATATATATATATATATATATATATATATATATATATATATATATATACACTTAATGAACTTTAAATGTTTATGTTTTTGTCCCATATTGTAAAAAATAAACATAATAGGGACTAAATTAATTATAAAAAACACTTCAAATTGACTACTTCATTTAAACCTAGTTTTATGTCACATTATGACAACTTTTGCTTGTCATAATTGTAGACAATGTAGATTTGTTAGCAATTTATCTTCCATTTATTTCAAACATATAAATAGAACAGTTTGGACAAAGAGTTTTTTTGATTGTAATAGCAGTATGTTGGTGTATGTGGCACAGTGCCTTACATGCACAAGTTTTTATATAGGGAAAACCACAAGATGTTTTAAAAGAAGAATATATGAACATCAGTTAGCCATAAAGAAGGGAGATGAAAAAAATGCATTAGCTAGACATTCAAAAGAATGTAGATCTTTTAAAAAGTTTACATTTTCTGTTCTTGACAATATAGACATTGAAGAATTTTCTGGTGATGTTAAAACCAGATTAGAATGTAAAGAAAGTATTTGGCAGATTAGGTTGGGGGGTGACATAAAACCAGGTTTAAATGAAGTAGTCACTTTGAAGTGTTTTTTTATAATTAATGTAGTCCCTATTATGTTTATTTTTTACAATATGGGACAAAAACTTTTAAAGTTCATTAAGTATATATACATATATATTTATATATATATATATATATATATATATATATATATATATACACATGCACATTCATATACACATAGATGTGTATAGAATTTACAAATTTGTGTATTATAACTTTTAGCATTGCCATTTTAAATGTTAATTGATTTGTAACATGTGACTATGTAATAAGTGATAAAAAGATGTTTGTTGGGGTAGATGATCATTCTGATGAAGTTCACGATCATTAAAGTGGATGAAAGCTAATGACGAAGTGTTTTGTGCTTTTCTGACGTTCAGCGATTTGGTAGCGTTGTTTTTGTCTTTAAGACTACTTTCCTGTGGTTATCTAGTTCTTATGTGTAGATGACTTATGAGAAAACAAGAGTATGTGATGGACTGGAGAAGAGAGCAATGGTTGTCTGGCTATTAATGTATTTGGAGAAGCTAAGCAATTATCTTGAGGTTTGGCATGTCTGGGTGAATCATGCCTGTTTGGTGAGATAGGAGAGTTGGATCCAGAATCCATGGCTGTGTCAGTAAATGAGGTCAAAGGAAGGGAAGCCAAATCTGCCAAAACCAGTATGGTGCAACAAGGACTACTTTGCTCTTCAACCTCCTTGCATTCTGTAGAAATTTGAGGATTAACACAGCTGGGGAAAAGGCACAAAGGAGACTGGGGGTCCAATCATGAAGAAGAGCATCCCTTGGGAATTTCTCTCTTGGGGGGAAACAGGGCAAAATAGCTGCTGCACTTGTTTAGGGGACAGGCAAAAAGATCACAGCAAGGCTGGCCCCATTTATGGAATATCCTTTCTGCCACTAACCGACTGAGGGACTACTAAGAATGCATAAGGATGCATCTGCTCAATTTGTCTGCTACCACAGTGGACTTCCCTAGAATGTGCAATGCAGTGAGAAAATGGTTGGATGAGATCACCCATTGCCACACCCTGAGTGCTTCTCAGCACAAGGGATACAATTTGGTTCCTCCTTGTTTGTTGATGCACCAGACTACAGACATGTTGTCTGTTTGAACTGCAATTGTCCCCAAGGGGAGAGCATCCTGGCAGGCCCCTAATGCTAGTGTCATTGCTCTCATCTCTAGGGCATTGTCTCTTGCAAATAATGTTGATTCTTATCTGGGCCGACACTGGTTGGTGGTGAATGGACCATTGTGATGTAAGAAGCCACTGCAAAATTCATATGTGAAGCTTCACCAGCGGAACAAGTGTTCTTGCCACCACCATAGATCCTACAGTCTGAAGCACCAGACATTCAGAGACCTTTGTACTGCCGATAATCTTTCTAACTGGTGATCTGATAGTTTTTACTCTTGTAGATGGAAGAGAAGATATTGTTTTGCTTGTGTTTAGATTTGCCCCTATAAATTCTAAACATTGAGTAGGTTCCAGAAAAAAATTCTCATAATTTGTAGTCATTCCCAGATTGAAACATGTTTGGATAACATAGTCTTTTGCTTTTAGTAGTAGATGCCTGGTCGTGGGGGATATGAACCAGTTATCCAAATATGGAAACACCCGGAATCCTTGCAGTTTCAAGTGAGCTGCTACTGCTGCCATACACTTGGTGAACACTCAGGGTGGTCTGTAGTGAGGCCAAAGGGCAGAACCCTGAATTGATAATGGCTGGCTTCCAGCCAGAAGCGTAGGTGCATTATGGATCATCTGTCCATTTTTATGTGGTAGTACACATCCTAAAGGTTTATAGAGCACATCCAGCCATCCTTTCCAAGAACAGAAGTATGGACTGAACAGCGACTCCCCCGAAACTTGCTGCAATGAACTTATTTGCTTAATTTGCTGAGATCCACAACTGGTCTCCAGTCCCCTGTCTTTTTTGGTACTAAAACAAACCTTGAGTAAGTTCTGGATTCTCTCTAGCCTGGGGGGACCTCTTGGATGACTCTTCTCTTTAGCAGCCTTTGAACCTGAATAGCTGCCTGATCCCTCTAACTAGGTGGAACATCAGGTATTTGTTTGCTTTGGGGAGGTGGAAGAAAAAGGGATATTAAGTAGCCTCTGGAAATGTTCCTCTGCACCCATGTATCGGATGTTACTTCTAGCCAGGCTCTCTGGTGCAGGGACAATTGACCCCCGAATGCCTCCAGCATATGACAATCGGGCCTCCTTTTAGGAGAGCTGGAAGGGCCTACCAAGGAAAATATCTCTAGACCCTTGATTCTGTGGTCCTCCTCTGCCGCAAGGGTGGCTTCTTCCATTTGAGTTCCCCCCCTCTGCCTTTAAGGGAACTACTGCCACATGTGTTCTGAAAAGATCCCTGTGATTTCTTAAGCCACATCTTTCCACTATTTCTCTGATTCCTGGAGTAAGGCCTCTGAGAAATTGAAAAACACACGCCCAAAGCAGATAGAGTCTTTCCATCCTTCTCACACCTGGACAAAGTATCTTTTACTTTTGGGACGAACAAGGAGGTGCCATCAAAGGCAGCATTGATAAACAGAGACTTGAAAGGCTCCACAAAGTCACAGAAATGCATCCAGGCATGTCTACTTATAGATATGCCTGAACCCGCTGCTCTACTAGTTCCTTCAGCTACATGCAAAATGAGCCTCATGGAAGAGTTGGATATAGACTGTAGGGTGGTCAGCTGAGAAGCAACTGAAAGGGTATTTGAAAACTCATTTATCAAATCCTTTTGTAATCTCATAAAATGTGAAAGATAATTCAGGGATCTTAGAGTGAAGATCACTGAGGAATAAATACACGTCCCAAATATATCCATCATCCCAGACTCCTTGTTAGGAGGATGGATAGAAGAACTTCCTCGGCTAGTTCTTTCTTGGTGGCTGCTGCCACAACCATGGCATCTACCAGTATGCCCTTAGTCCAGAATTTTTTGTCTGGGGCTGTAATAATTTTATCAAGTCTCCAAGGGATAGGTTCAATGGTGTCTGGGGAGTTCCATGCCCACCAAGAGATCAACTCAATGAGCTTATCGGTGGGTGGAGTAACCCAGGAGGCAGATGGATGGGCACCAAACACTGTCAGGAGACTCCTCAGATGAAGGATTGCTGGATTTCCAGCCATCCCTCTGTTTCAAGATCTCTGGATTTCCAGCCATCCCTCTGTTTCAAGATCTCCAAGATGTCTCCAAAGGAGACATCATCAGGAGGTGACCTTGAAGATCTTTTGCCCTCATCAAAGTCTGTGTCCTCAGTGATGGATTTTTCAGTTGAGTGCAGGTGTTTCCTCTTACACATCCTCTTCTTAGGGAATTCCTCCATGGAGTACTCCAGGGAGGTATCAGAAGAGGTAAGGGAACTCTGTTGGAAAGCAGGGGTTTTGCTCTCTGCTGTCCCAGTGAAAGCTCCAAGTGAAAAGCCATGTGCAGAGTTACCAAAGGTAAGGGTTGTGGATCTGAGGGGTAGATGCTGTCTGAGCTGCTGAGATAGACATGGCTCTTTCCAGAGCTTCAAAGGCTGATTGTCCCCTAGAAGGAAAGGACCCCAGATCCAAGACAGGATGTCTCTGGGTTGTAGTTCCCTCCCACTCAGAAGACAAACTTCCTGGAGTTGAAGCAGAAGCCAAGCTGTTCCAAGCTGAGGCTCTGAGGCACAGAGACGGCTCCAAAAACCTCGGAGCTGAATCTGTCACCTCGGAGCCGACAAGGCCACTATGGCTCAGAAAGGACTCTGGCTCTGACTGGGTCGAAGAACGCAGAGCAAACATCGGATCTAAGGAAAGGGAGATCCTCGGATCAGATACAGCAAAGCCGGGTGGTTCGGGTCAGATGGCTCTGATACTTCAAAGTAAGTCAGAGTAGGAAGAAGCAGAGGGTAGCTGATGTAAGGAACTCTTAACCTGATGGAGTAGAGGCCAAAGGAGCCTCTGACAAACTCTGTGCCCAGACAGTCTTCTTCACTAGTCTCTCCACATCTTCTTCTTCAGTGAGATTCCTGGAAGAGTGAGTTGACATGGCAGATGGAGATTTTGGTCTCTCCAAGAAAGGAAACGGAACCCTGGAAGGAACCAGGTCAAAAGAAGGTGAATATTGAGTCTTTGGAAGGTATTGAGTCTTAGTCGTACTTGCTATGGGATCCACCAGAATCAGATCCAAAGAGTCCATCTTCTTGGATTAAGACAGATCCGAAGTAGACGGATCCAAAGGTCTAATTTTTTTTACTTTCAGATCCAACAAAGTTGTTGGATAAGATGTCTTGGCCTTAATAGCCCGATCTGACAGAGAGGTTGGCACCAAGACAGGTCTTTTTCTTCCTTTGTCCGAAACCTTTGAAGACAATGAAGAAGCAGGGCTAGACTGCCCAGATTTGTCTTTAGATTTTTGTTTAATTGAAGCTCTAAAAATTGTCTCGTCGAAGAAGGAAGGCAAAAGACTCTTCAAGATAAGTTTATTCTTGCATTCAACATATGCTCTGTGGCTGAATGCGTGACAAACAGCACAGTCCTCCTGAAGGTGAAGGGCCCTGAGGCAATAAACACAGAGTATGCGAGTCACTAAACAGAATTTGTGACTGAATTTCTCACATTTCTTAAAGCCAGCCAGCTTATCTTTATCAGTCACTATACACAAGAAAAGGTACAATAGGATGAGAGAGAGAAAATTCTACTTTTTTTTGTTTAACAATAACACAAAATCAGAAACTAGAGACGAATACCAACAACGGTAAGTAAAGATTTACACTGAAAAGTGTAGGAAAGAAGATACTAATGATAGTATCTCAAGGTACTTTCGTACAGAGAAGAAAGGGAAAAGAAAAAAAAGGATAAACTGTAAACCAAAACTGTTCTGTAAGGTAAGGGAAGAAAAAACAAAATGAGTTAAGGTACATTATTTGAAGAAAGTTAGTAAAAGACAACAAAATATTGAAAAATAAACTTATCTGCATGAGAGCTACTGGAGAACCACGTCTTTTGCAAACTGGTAAATGAGATATGAGGTAACTTAGAATGGTGCATTATGGGTAAGGGAACAGCTCGAGAGCTTTTTGGTTGCCACGAGCTACTGCAATGGCCGAGTCAGATCTGAGGATCAGATTTGAACCCACAGGTTTGAGGACAGAATGAAAATTGATAACATCAGATCAGAATATACTTCCACTTATGCGCCTGGTAGTTACATATTGTACAAGTAAAAGTGGAAGAGAAGAAAATTCTACTACAAGATCTGTCCAATAACTTTCCTTTCTTGTCCGCAGGAGAGGAGTTGGTATATTGGTATTAACTAATTGCTTGTTCCCAGCTTAGATATTGCAAATGGATCTGATCTAACATGAGAAAACAAAATCTGTTAGCTTGAGGTTCTTCATGCAGTTTATCTGCCTTTTTGACAAGTGAAGGTTGAGAGTCAAGATTATTAAAGGCAGCATTAAACACATCTTCCAAGGCTGGAAAAATGGGAGGGAATAGGTGTAGAATATATTATATTCACTTGTAACATACCATAACATGTCCTCATTTCAGGGGGAAAATCTACTGAAAATAGTCTGAGAGAAAGAAAATTCCTTCAAAGGAGGTGGAGAGGAACAAGTTTTCCTAGAAGCAGAGTTATGGGCATGTGAATCTACAGGAGCAGAAATCCTGTATCTGTCCATGTTAAAATGCTATGACAGATTTTCCTTAGGAATTTCTTTAGTGACATTATACTCAGGTAAGGAGTTCTAAGAACCAGGATTAACAGCCTGTAAAAATTGCCTGGCTAAAGTAAGATAATCATCTTTTATAACTGACATTATGTCTTCAGATGTACAGTGTCTAACTTTCTGTTTTTTCTTTTAGCTAAGACACTGACAGAAGACCAACTCTGAGATGGCAGCCCAGTCTTATCAAGATCTCTTTCCCTGGTTACCCTGAGAAGCATCCCACAAGGTATTTCTCAGACCCACAAAAGATGGTTTGCCCATGCTCACACTGAACATTGGAACAGCCAGAGAGGATGTGGCTGATCCCTGGTCCATGGTGACTGAAAGTACTACACCACAGGAACACAAAGAAGCAAGTGAGTTGTCTTAGGAACAACAGATGGCCAACTACATGTTCACTCACGAATGGGATAGGTAAGGCACTGACTGAGCCCTTGTTGGCAGTAGAGGCTCTTTATTATGTTTCTTTTTTTTAGGTACAGTGGGAGAAAAGCCAGCAGGACTGCAAAAAATATTAATGCTACAGCTGAGAAAGAGGTCTGAAAGCAGGTAAGAAGAGCTGGAAAGAGTCAATTGGAAGGTAAGTTGCCAAGCAAGTGTTTACAAGCAGTGCGCGAGCACACACACACACACACACACACACACACACACACACACACACACACACACACACACACACACACACGCACACGCACACGCACACGCACACACGCACACACGCACACACCTTCCCCACACAGCCCCCATTTAAGTGAAAATGTCATAAATGAAGCAGTAACACTCAATGCACGATGGAGCTAATTCCTGGTCTATGAAACCCGAAGACCAAGGTTATAGCCTGATGAAACAGACATCAGGACTGACAAGAACAACCCCAACAGTGACTCCATAAGCTAAGCCCCAGCCACTGTTGCTAAGACCTCATTTAACCAGAAGCCCAACAATGAGACAATCAACAGACAGGTTTGTCTCCCAGAGGCTGCCCCGTCTCTGGAATAGACTTCCCATACACGTCAAGCAAAGTACGTCGTTGACGTTCTTCAAGAGCAACATTGATGAGTAGATGGGCAACCACAAATTTCTCCTAGGAGTTCCATCTGTGTCCCTCATTGACAGGGTGACAGGTGCTGATTGTGGTTTCTTTTCTGGGGATAAACTCTTGGCTAGGCTTGTAAGGGCCCCAGAGCCATTAGCCTAGTAATCTCATATGATCCTATGATCCTAAAAGACTTGATCATTTATTGGAACAAAAGTGCTAAATAAAAGACTTTCCAGGCAAGAATTTCCTAGCATTATTACTATACAGTGTAGCCGTTTTCTTCTTGCAGGGATTAGAGCTGACGTGGAATAACGAGAACTGAGGCATGGAAGCAGCAAAACTTGGCATCAAAGAAGGGCCTCCCTCTATATGCCTCAATGCAAGAGAACACCTTGCGACACCATCTGCTAAGCAGCCACAGGAATAAGTTGTATAACAACCTCCAATCAAGCTCCACAGAAAAAAAAATGATGGGATTTGACTGATTTGATGGCAGAAGGCCTAGGAGAGAGAAGAATGTAATGCAATTTCACATTCTGATTTTTTTATTTTGTTTATTGGCTGGAGTAGAGCACTAATCCAGTGGACCATTTTCAGGATCAACCCAGGGAAACAATAAAGGAAATACACAGAATATTACAATAAAAAACAAGAATTACTTAGAATATAATTACTGTAAAATGTTCAGTGAAAAAATTACCAAATAAAATAAATTGAAGTGAGACATTACATGCAAACCATCAACTTCTAAAACATAGCTATATATAAAAAAGGGAAAGCAGACGGAAGAGAAAGAAAAATAAAGGTGAGGACAGTTCATAGGATCATAGGAGGTTACTAGGCTAATGGTCCAGGGGCCCTTACAAGCCTAGCCAAGAGTTTAACCTCCAAAAGAAACCTCAGTCAGCACTTGTCACCCCTGTCAGCGAGGGACACAGGTGGAACCCCTGAGACAAATTTGTGGTTTCCCATCCACTCATCAAGGTTTCGCTTGAAGGGGGTCAGCAAGTACTTAATTTGACATGTATGGGAAGTCTGTTCCAGAGACCAGGCAGCCTCTGGGAGACAAACCTGTCTCTCCAGCAGGTTTTGTTGATGTTGCATATTAGATTCAGGCCTTTTGAGCGGGTAATGCACGAGGAGCTAGACTTATGGATATGGAGCATCTCTAGTAGGGCAGGGTCCAAGATTGCCTTGAAGGCAAGACACAAATCATCTCTGAGCAACCTGACCTGTACGATACTGAGTAGAGTGATAGTGATTTGAGATGTGTTGGAGGCCAAGGTTTCTCTTTGTGAGGTATTTCTGTGGCCTTTACAGTTGGCTAGAGTTGGGGACAGAAGAGTAATTGATGTTAAATAAGCTTCAGTGAGAAAAAGAATAACTAGGATGGATGCTTAGTTCTGAGGAAGGCATGTGGAATGGCTTAAGTGATTGTGCAACTCTGGATTTGCACACTTACCATTCTCCTGCACTTGGTTGGTGAAGAGTCTGAAGGAAATCACACTGACAACCTACAGAACTCCAAGGAAAAAGCAAAATCTTAATAACATGGAGGCTATGTCCCCCATTATTCCAGGACTGCAGCCTTGGACACACAGCACATTCCCGTATAAATTGCTCTATTGGACTCAATCCTGGAGCTGGCAATTACAGTCTTTGGAGTACAAAATGAACTATATTATGGCAAAATGCATGAACTGGAATAGATTTTTATTGTAAAATCTAACTTTGAGCTACAAAGAAATCACAAAAGTACTGACTGGAAAACATATCCCATACAGCTTCCCTTACTCACCTAATCCAAGCTCATATCATCTGGTACTCAGTGATATATGTAGTCTGAGGCTATAGGATGGATGGTGACTACACTCGGAATTGTGTTTTGTTTTTGTTTTTTTTTTATATACAAGCTTAGAAATCAAAATCTAAGTGTAATCCTGTTTTCTAAACATAGAATGTACGGAAACATCACACTCTGCACAACTGTCTCTACATCCATCTTTCTGATGGATAGTAACAGCCATTAAAGCAAGCTCTAACTAACAAACACCCTTTAAAATAATCTCTAAGGCACAATACTTCATGAGATACATTTGGGTTGCTTGGCTAGGCTTATAAAGGCCCCAGTGTTCGTTAGCCTAGTGTGCACCTATAAACATATGAATTTAAGAACAAGATTTAAATTACAACTGGTACATTTCCGAACACAATCATGTATTTGTTTACTTTTGTTTTTGTAATATGGTTTTCTTCCTTTTCTTGTTTCTATATTGTTTTGAGATTAGAATCATGCAGGTTGTGCCTACAGTTGTTCAGTGGCAATTAGTCCACTACCTGGTAAACACACTTAAATAAAGACATAAACATGTAGAAGTTTCCATTCCTTTGTTTCAGTTATATCAAAACCATTCAGCTCCAGTCTAATTTTTAAAGTACAAATATGTCTCCTGGAATGTATTAAAATAAATGTGACTTCAACAGGTATTACTGTACAGTGGTACCAGACAGAATTCAATACCTGAAAATAAGCATGGTTTTGTCCATTGTTTCGAAGTATAGCTGTCTTCACAGTGAGCAGGTTCAGAGGAGCTGCAGCAAAGAACACTCGCTGCTCCAAAAATTGAACATTACAGGGAGGAACCTGAAAAAAAAATCATTACAAACGAGTGTTTAGATAAGATGACTGATAGTTACTTGCCAATTAAGTTTATGCTAATTAATTAATGAATAACTACATTTTATGAGCCACATTCTTTTAAACTAAATTATCAAGCTAAAACATTTATACATATACAGCTGGTTCTAAACTCTGAAAGAAAAACACAAACATAAGAATAATAGGCTTAAGCTTTTTGAAAACGTACATATAAAGAATGCTGGATGATATGCACAATACGGGAACACATTTTCTGTACTGTTGTATGTGGATAGACAGGATGGGCTATGGAATAAAATGAATATAATGAAAAATGCACAATTTACTGCAGTGAATATGTTTATTCTAATGTTTGCACCAGAAACATAATTATGATAAAGAAAAGCAGAATTATATTTCAATTTTGACAAATGCCAGGCAATGATAAAGCCCTGCAATGCTCTATTAAAAAACAGTGCTGGTGAGCAAACATTTCCTACTCACATAAAATAATACAGGATCATAGGAGATTACTAGGTTATTGGCTCTAAGGCCTCTACAAGCCTTGCCATGTTATACACTTGTTCCCTTATGGACTGATATATATAAATATATATATATATAAAATAGGTTCGCTATATAGAATCAAACTCTTCCTCACTCCACTAGCTAGGACGCACCTAATCTCTACTCTACTCTATGCCTCACCTATATTTACCAATCTCTCTAAAAATAACCTCAATAAACTAGTAACATCCTATAATAATATTGCTAGATTTGCTACAGGATCCCCCTTCAGAACCCATCACTGCCTGAACCTAAAACAACTAGGATGGCTCGAACTCCCTAACCACCTCAAACTCCAACAGCTTACTATAGTGCACAAGACCCTTTACCAACCTAACAAAACCCCAATACTTACCAGTCTCATTATACCATACAATAACCTGAGACACCTACACTCTTCAAACAAACTTTTGATCAATACTACTAAAACTAACAATGTAGCAGGTGATTCACTGTTCTCCAATGCTGTTGGAAAAATATGGAATAAACTACCCACTGAGATCACATCTCTCACGTCTCTCCCACTGTTTAAAAAGAATCTAAAACTGTATTTCAATAATCACTGGCTATGCTCTTGTACTAACCCAGACTAACCCTGTCTCCTGTTTCTTTTCTCTTTTTCTTTCTCTTCTCTTTTCATTTCTACTCTCCCTATAACACTAATACCTTTCTCTACTCACCTTAAAGCATTTTTAGCAAACTTTAAGTTATATTTATTATAATTACTATGTATGACGTTACTATGTATGGTTTTACCTGTTTCATGCTACTATAATCATTGTTTAACAATTATATAAACCTGTAATAAATACTGGAGCTTTTCTCCCCGGGCCTCTACTGAAAATGGACATATATCCAGCTAGACTAGCCCGGTCAACAAATGTAAAATAAAATAAATATATATAAATATATATATATATATATATATATATATATATATATATATATATATATATATATATGTTTATGTGTGAATCTCAGATCAGCACCAGCTGCTCATGTCTTAGAGAGACATAGGTGAAACCCCCTGTGTAAATTTACAGTTTCCCATCCAGTTGTTCAGGTTACACTTAAACAGAGTCATTGAGGAGCTCTGTTTTACATAAATTGGGATTTTGTTCCAGAGGAGTGGCAACCTCTGGGAGACATATCTGTCTCTCCAGCACATCCTGTTCCTCTGTAGGCCAGGCACAAGTCGCCCCTAAGCAGTCTAAACAATAATAAGTAAAATGATAGGGCCTTCAATCTGTTCATGTAGGTCATGTGTTGTAGGCCCTGAATTTTCTTGGTGAGAAACCTCTGTGGTATCTCCAGTTGTTGCAGCGGTCTGGTGAGGCACATGCAGAAGGAAGCATTGTACTCTATTATTGGTCTGATGAGAGCAAAGTACAGGGGAGTTATAACCTCCATAGCTTTGGATGCTATACCCTTGCTTATGAGGTGTGCAACATAGGCGGCCTTCCTTACTACTGTGGACACCTGGGTTCACAGGTGTTTACAAGGCTAATGACCACAAGGGCCTTTTTAAGCCAAGCCATGCATCCCAAATCTCTGACAAGTTCTGATACCCTTGATAAGTGTAAGCATGGGCCTGGGAGATAAACCACTTACAGGTTACCTATGTCCATTAAAATTATAGGTGCCAAACCAGGGATGAATTTTCGGTTTTTTATCCAATTGTCCAAGTTGCACTTGAATTGGTTTAGGGAGGAACTCTGCTTCACATGGATGGGGGTTCTGTTCCTTAGACGGGTACCTATCTCTCCAGTAGGTCCTATTTATATCACAGGCAAGGTTTAAGTCTTTAGAATGGGTAATTCTGGTGCTGTTTGTTTTGTGGATATGCAAGAGGTCCATCAGAGTGAGGTCTGACAATGACCTGTATGCCAGACATAGATCTCCCCTCAAAAGCTTGTAGGAGACAGAATACAGGGATAGGGCCTTGAGGCGGTCTGCATAAAACATATTACTTACGCTCTGTAGTCTTTTAGTGAGGAACCTCTGTGGACGTTCCAGTTGTTGGATATGCTTGGTTAGGTACATACCAAAGGGGGCAATGTACACAATGACAGATCTGATGAATGCCGAATGCAGTGGAACAATGTTCCTTGGACTTAGATGGTATACCTTTGTTTATAAGTTGTGCAACATAGAATGATTTCCTCACCACTTTAGACACATGACGATCAATGGCTAGATTACTATGCATGTCCCTAAGTCCCCAACTACTGGGTCTACTCTAAGGGGTGTGTTGCAATATGACAGTTATTAGGAATGGATGACTTCCCAAAGGATACTATTATGCATTTCTTGGCATTTAGTGTTAGTCCATGGCTCTGACACCAGTTGTTTGTCTGTGTCAGCCCCTCCTGTAGAAAATTTGTGTCAGTGTGAAATTCAATGACAGCTCCAAATTTGCAATCATCTGCAAATTTAATCAGCCAGAGACCAATGACATTGGCCTTGACTTCTGAGAAGTAAATGCCAAAAAGGAGAGGTCCAAAGACTGATCCCTGAGGGACTCCTCTTGTGACTGGCCTCTTTGTAGAGGTGGATTTCCCAATTCTAACTTCCTGGGGCCTGTCTGTAAGCCAGTTGGCTATCCACCTTTGTGATATATGGGTTTGTACCTAAGCTCTTGAGTTGATCATCAATGCCTGAGTGGGGTATTGTGTTAAATGCCTTGGCCAGATCAAGGTAGGCAGTGTGAATGATTTTGCCGTCATCGATTGCTTTGGTGACCTTCTCAAAGAAGTCCACCAGGTAGGGTAGGCATGACCTGCCCTTGACGAATCCAAACTGGATTGGGTCCAGTGTCTGGAGATTTACTATATCTCTCTTGATCATCTCCATGACAGTTCTTTCCATGGCTGTACATAAAAGACTAGTGAGATGTATGGGTCTGTAGTTTCCAGGGTCTGTAGATGGCATACCTTTGTGCAGAGGGATGACTGTTTCTTTTCTCCATTCATGAGGCATGAAGCCTGTTTGGAGGCTACAGTTAGATAGTATTTCCAGAAGCCGTGACGGGTCATGTTTCATGCTATTTAGAAGGCATCCTGGGATACTGTCTGGACTCACTGATGCAGTGTTCTTGGTCTTAGAGAGAGCATTAAGGACCCGTTCCCTAGTGACAGTAGGGGGAGTTATATTTGATATTTCCTAAGGGAAGGTTGAGAAGGAGAGAAGAGTAAAGTTGGAGCTGAATTTATCAGCCAGGAGGTTTGCTATATCTTCTGGCTCAGTATTGGTGGCTCCATTTTCAATTAACTCTGCACACAATTGTGTATTGCCTTTGAGGTTGGGGACATAGCTAATGAATGTTTTGTGGTTGTTGTTGGCCTAGGAGGCCAAACTTACCTTAAATTTGACTTTGGTAGACTATTTGTCCTCTGAGTTGTTTGTTTAGTTTGATGAGAGTGCTTTTATCCTAATGGGTGCTGCACCTCCTAATTTTTGCCATGATTTTCTTCCTCCTGTTATACAGACGATTGATTTTGTGATTCCACCAGGATAGCTTGTTTTTTTGAGTTAGTTCTGTACTTCTTCCTGGTGGTTACAGCTATTAACATGCTAGTACAGGGTTTCTGTGAACAGTTCTGCATAGGCAGAAGTGTTCTCAGGGTAAATAAATGCTTAAATTCCTTTCCATGTATTCAAACCCTGCACCTACTGCACATAAGACCGTAACTCTAACCACATGTCTACATGGATATAATGATCAAAATTAAGGCTGCTATCAACTTGCATTCCTAAATATCTCACAATTGGGTTTGAACTTAGGGTGATATTATTAATGTTCTAATTAGCAGGGGTTCCTCCTTTGTCGAAGAGTATGATAATGCATCTTTTTGCGTTTAATTTAAGTTTGTGGCTTTGACACCAGTCATTTGTCTGTGTAAGCCCATTTTGTAATATGTTAACATCTTTTGGGGATTCAATGATTGCACCCAGTTTGCAGTCATAAGCAAACTACGTAAACCACAGGCAATCTATTTTTGCCTGAACTTCTGAAAAATAGATACCAAACAGTAGGGGGCCTAACACAGATTCTTGTGGAACACCACTGGTAACATGTCTGCTAGCAGAAGTGGCATCCCGAGTTTTGACTGTATGTGTTCTGTTTGTGAGTCAGTTAGCAACCCACCTAGTGACATAAGGGTTAATCCCCAGCTAGGTAAGTTTCTCAATGATGCCTGAGTGAGGAATTGATTCAAGGGCCTTGGCTAGATCATGTTAAGCAGTGTGAACTGCCTTCATCCAGGGCCTTGGTAACATTATTGAAGAAGTCCACCAGGTTTAGCAGGCAAGATCTGCCCTTACCTAAGCCAAACTGGGTCAGGTCAAGAGGTTGAAGGTCACCTATATCCTTGTTGATAACATCTATGATGATTCTCTCCATGGCCTTGCAGATAAAGATGGTTAGGCTTAGAGGACTATATTTCCCACGGTTGGGTGAGGGACTCCTTTTGTGGAAGGGAGATTGAAGAGCGTGCTCAGTGATTCTGCTAGCTCCTGTTTTACACCATTTAATAAGCAGCCTGGGATGTTGTCTGGTCCCTTACAGGGTGTGTTTTTGGCCTTGGAGAGTATGGCTATGTTCTGCTCTCTGGAAATACTAAGCAGAGGACTGGTGACAGGTTTGTTATGTGGTACGATTGGTGAGGACGGGGGTGAAGTTTTCACCAAACCTCTCCGCTAGTAGGTTGGTGATGTCTTCAGGTTCAGTATAAGTGGTACTGTCCACAGCTAGTTCAGCACAAAACTGGGCTTTCCCTTTTAGATTTCAGACATAGCTAAAGAATGCTTTGTGATTTACCTTAGCTAGGGATGCTAATTTAGTTTGATAATTAGATTTAGAGGACTTTACAAGATGTCTAATCTGCTTGCTTATGCTTTGGAGGGAATTCTTCCTTTGCTGGGACTGTTCCCTCTAGTTTTTTGACGGCAGTTTCTTTCTCTTATTGTATAAGCTATTTATGCTGGATGTCCACCAGGGTGGCTTATTTTTTGTAAGGATCTTGATTTGACCCATTCCAGTATGGCTAAGTCTATACATTCATATAGGTGTTTATACAGGACATTTGTGTACACCTCAGTATCAGGGTCGTTGCTGTTAGTGTTGGCGGGAGGTTTGAAACTACTGATGCCATCACTCAATAGGCTATAGTTAGCTTTGCAGAAATTGTTTACCTTTTTTTCTCCTGAGGCTGGGTCAGGTACAATCGTTACTTTGAATGAGATTGATTTATGATAGAACTTTACCAGGGAGGGCCCCACACATAGGGTGGTGTAGTGATCCCCCATGTTGATGAACACTATGTCAAGGATGTTAGAGCCCCTTGTGGGGGTGCTGATTATCTGCTCCACTGCATTTATGTTAACAAAGTCCTGGAAAGTTTGGGCGACTGCATTTGTGCTTATATATGTTACCCAATCAATGGAAGGATAGTTAAAATCACCCATGACCAGGTTATTTGGCAGTACTGAGAGTGACTCAAGTAGATCCAAGTAGGCTATGTGGTTTTCATGGTTCATGGTTCATGATGGGGGACCTATAGCTAACAATGATGTGGAGGGGGTCTTTCCTACATTTAGCTGAACTTGGAGTAACTCTAGTCAGTTGTACTATTTAACCAGTCTAGAGGTGTATATGTCTTTAATCTTTAATGTTTTGTTTTTTTCACATTCATCGTGTGGTCTAAATGTGTGGAAGTCAATGTAGCCCTGCATGACTAGGGTACTCTGAGGCCTTGAACCATGTCTCTGTGACTGGGCAGACATCAGCATCTTCCAGGGTGAGAAATGCCTCAACGGAGTGCAGTTTCTGGTTTAGATTCCTAGCATTAAGCATCATAACCCTGAGTTTGTTTCTGGAGGATATTTTTACAAAAGGAATTTTGTTCTTATGACATTGCCAAAAAAAGGCACTATGGAGGAGGCAAGTACCTTTGCCAGCAACCTAACTCCTAGAGATGACAGGTGAAGACCAGCTCTGGCAAAACAGCATGGTCTGTTGGCCATATCATCCCAAGCTGTCAGATACTGGATCCCCCTGGATTGATACCAGAAGATAAGTCAATCATTTTTGTTTGTATTGTGGTATCATCCTGGGTGAGGGAAAAAATACTGCTTAGGGCTAGGGACATATCTGCTTGGGACACATAATCTGAAGGCTCCATCATGTCTCTCCATACAGTCCAGTGAGGTACATCTCAAGTCATTCACTCCAATATGGACTATGAGAATCACAACAGTACTTGTTGATGACAGACTTGACAGCATGTATGATTTGGCAGATCCTGGCACCAGAAAGGTAGCTGGCAGTGACTTTATCCTTGCCCAACCTAGTGAGGGGGGCACTTATGTGTCTCACTATGGAGTCGCCTATGACCAACACATTTGGTTTAGATAAGTTTTGCCTTAGGGGTTTATTGAGTGAGACACTAAAGCGTGTGTTATTAAGTGTAGTGGGTGCTGTTGGGATCATATTGTGTGCAGAAGGCTTGTGCTTGACAGGTGTTTGCTGTTTTAGTATATTTCTAGTGAGTACCTCCGCGTACGTGGGTTTATGTGTTGTGTGCTTGGTATGTGTGGTAGATGGAGTGTGGGTGCTAATAACCTGCTTGGTATTTGGTTTGTTGTTACTTGACAGAGAGCACTGATTGCATATTCATAGTATAGATACATCTCTGACATACTGTATTTGCATGTTTTAGGAGTAGTAGGTTGTCTGTATATGTGAATAAACAATAAAAGCACTGAAAATAGAAGAGCCACAACTCTCTGGAAGTAAAGGCACAGCAATCTTTTAATACTTCCACGGCAAACAAAAACACACACAATAAAAATGGCAAAAAACATAGAATTAAACGCTTTAATGAATCACCGCATTTTTCATCCTACTGTTGACTTCATCTGATACTAAATCTAACACATCATTGTTTTCGTCTTTCGGCTTTTTCCGGTTAGGGGTCGCCACAGCGGAACTCCGGTCCGCTAATGATTGGCAGTAGATTTTTGATGAACGCAGAGGTACCAGCTCGACGTTCAACCTTCACCGAAGGCATGCCCTTTTACGCATGTCTTTCGAACGCCCACCCAACTGCGGGGAGGACATGCAGACTCCACACAGAAGGCACTCCCTGCACTCCAGCCAAGAATTGAATGGGAGAACCTCTTGCTTTGAGGCAACAACGCTACCGCTGTACCATCACGGATGTTAATTGACTTTTATACCTAAATTAGTTTAAACTATCCAATGACAGCAATGTCACACATCCGACCTATTCATTAAAATTCAATGAATAAACATAAGTAACATTTAAATACATATAAAATCTTACAATCCTCCCTCACCAAATGTTAAAACCCTGAACATTTCATATACGAACCTAAAGTTAAATATTTTATGTTTATAAATATCTTAAAACTTTACAAAACAAATTATTAAAACTTCCAAAATACTTTTAAAATACATTTTAATGGATTCACTTTATAATCTTGAAATACTGAAATCTCGAATTTCAGTATCTCGAGACTATAAAGCCAAAAATTCAAAATACTGAAACCCCAAAAGTGCGAAATTCAAAATCGTGACTTTTAAATACACCCTCCACCACACAAACACACACACATACTGTACACCTTCCTCCCCACACTACAACAAACAAAACACACAAAAACACAACACAAATACACGAACCTACCCCTACATATAAGCAGGGGGACAAGCCCCCCTGCACCCCCACATCCCCAACTTATATATACCAACTCTGAGGTCGCACTAAAAATACAAAGACACTAAACCCACCACTACATGCTCTACGTTCCCCTCACACAAACACACATCACATACGTACAAACACCACCCTTCTCAACACTTACACACTCACACTCTTACCTACATACAGTAACCTACACCTACAACTTTCCAACACACTAACATACACTAAAATCCTTACCCAAAACCCTTATAATATAAACACTTACTTGAATCTCCAGCTATCCATTAACAGAGTGCACCACCACAACCGCTGATGCAACATTTTCGGATTTGGTTATGTGGATTTTTGCATAACTGGTCTTTCAATACTTTAGTCTCGCGAAACTAAAATTCAAGATTTCAGTATTTCGAGATAGTGAAGTGCACCCATTTTAATACAAATCAGGAACATTCCTAAACCAATAGCACTATCCAGTGTACAAATGGAAAAATATTTAAAAATACTAAATAAAAAAATATATAAAAAATATGAAATGTATATAAAATGCTAATAGAAATATGTGAAATAAACATTGAAATAACTCTATAATCTTGCAGCTCTAAGTTTTAAAATGGGAGCCAGGTAAACTGCATAATTAATACCAGAGCATTTATTGACTTCTAACATTATCTGCCAATATAATTCCCTGTACTCAATTTTTGTTTCCCCACATGCCGCCCCTCATATCTTTTACAATTTCTTCTATTACAAAAACTTTGTACTTGGCTGAAGCACAAGATAAACTGTGTTTGTACAGGGCATTACTGTGATTTTTGTTCCGTACATCATCCATGCGTTACAAGTCTCACAGATTACAATATATACCACTCCATAGGTGTCACAACTATTGTGTGTTTTACCCACTATGTACCTATCTCCTAATTCAATATATAAGCTCTCCATATTAATGATATACAGACACTGGTTACACATTCCACACCTATATGTACCCCTCATCTTCCCAGATTTCTTATTATAACTATGAGATTCCAGTAAATCTTTAATATTCCTTCCTTTTCTAAATATAAATTTCAAGGGTCTCTTAAAATTTAGACTAAGATCTGATAAGCTTGCAAACTTTGCCTATTTTTTTTCAAACACTACTTACTGACCCTCTTAACAGGCACTGGACGATATAAAACCAAGCTAGGTGGGTGGCTTTGTCCACCCACACCCCCCAATGTGGGGGGGGCTGTGACCCCTGCAACCCCCCCTAACTATATATACTAACACCAGGGTCTCACTACAGTGGGGAAAAGCGCATATACACTGCCACTACTATTTTCAGTCAAATGAGTTTTCGGTCATTTGGTCTTGGTCAAATTAGTTTTCGGTCAAGTGAAGTGAATCCATATATATATCTATATCTATATATCTATATCTATATATCTATATATCTATATATCTATATATATATATATATACACACACACACATATATATATATATATATATATGTGTGTGTGTATATATATATATATATATATATATATATATATATATATATATATGTATGTATATATATATATATATATGTATATATACATATATATGTATATCTATCTTCTTCTTCTTCTTTTGGGTGCTCCCATTAGGGGTCACCACAGCGGATCATCTGTTTCAATTTCTTCCTGTCCTTTGCATCTTGCTCTGTCACACCAACCACCTGCATGTCCTCTCTCACCACATCCATAAACCTTATCTTAGGCCTTCCTCTTTTCCTGTTACCTGGCAGTTTCATCCTTAGCATCTTTTTCCCAATATACTCTGCATCCCTCCTCAGCACATGTCCAAACCAACGTAATCTTGCCTCTCTGGCTTTGTCTCCAAACCTTCCAACCTGAGCTGACCCTCTAATATACTTATTCGTAATCCTGTCCACCCTCGTCACACCCACTGCAAAATCTTAACATCTTTAACTCTGCCACGTCCAGCTCTGACTCTTGCCTTTTTGTCAATGCCACTGTCACCAACCCATATAACATAGCTGGTCTCACTACCCTCTTGCAGACCTTCCCTTTCACTCTTGCTGGTACTCATCTGTCACAAATCACTCCTGACACTCTTCTCCACCCACCCCATCCTGCCTGTACTCTCTTTTTCACCTCTCTTCCACACTCACACTCACCATTACTCTGAACTGTTGATCCCAAGTATTTAAACTCATCCACCTTCACCACCTCTACTCCCTGCATCCTCACCATTCCTCTAGCCTTCCTCTCATTCACACACATATATTCTGTCTTAGTCCTGCTGACCTTCATTCCTCTTCTCTCTAGAGCATATCTCCACCACTCCAGGGTCTCCTACACCTGTTCCCTACTCTCACTACAGACCACAATGTCACCTGCAAACATCATAGTCCATGGGGAATTCTGTCTGATCTCTTCTGTCAACCTGGCCATCAACACTGCAAATAAGAAAGGACTCAGAGCTGATCCTTGATGTAATTTCACCTCCACCTTAAACACATCCATCACTCCCACCGCAGACCTCACCACTGTAACACTACCATCGTACATATCCAGTACCACTCTTACATACTTCTCTGACACTCCCGCCTTCCTCATACAATACCACAACTCCTCTCTAGGCACCCTGTCATATGCTTTTTCTAAGTCCACAAAGACACAATGCAACTCCTTCTGACCTTCTCTGTACTTCTCCATCAACACTCTCAGAGCAAACATCGCATCTCTAGTGCTCTTTCCTGGCATGAAACCATACTGCTGATCACTAATCATCACCTCCCGTCATAACTTAGCTTCCACTACTCTTTCCCATAACTTCATGCTGTGACTGATCAATTTAATCCCTCTGTAGTTACTACAGCTTTGCACATCACCCTTATTCTTAAAAATCGGTACCAAAACACTTTTTCTCCATTCCGCAGGCATCCTCTCGCTTTCCAAGATTTCATTAAACAATCTAGTTAAAAACTCCACTACCATTTCACCTAAACACCTCCATGCTTCCAGAGGGATGTCATCTGGACCAACAGCCTTTCCATTCTTCATCCTCTTCATAGCTGTCCTTACTTCCTGCTTGCTAATCCATTGCACTTCCCGATTCATTATCACCACATCATCCAACCTTCTCTCTCTCTCATTCTCTTCATTCATCAGGCGCTCAAAGTACTCTTTCCATCTGCTCAACACACTCTCCTCGCTTGTGATTACATTTCCTTTATCACCCTTACCTGCTGCACATCTTTGCTAGCTCGGTCCCTCTGTGTAGCCAGTCAGTACAGGTCCTTTTCTCCCTCCTTAGTGCCCAGCCTTACACACAGGCACACACACACAGGCACGGGCACATACACACACACACACACACACACACACACACACACACACACACACACACACACACACACACACACACACACACACACACACACACACACACACACACACACACACACACACACACACACACACACACACACACTCCTTAAATTACCAGCATCTGTTATCAGGTACCAGACAGCTTGACCATTCTCAGTTGTGCAATAATGGCATTTGGCCAAAATGTAGATTCCTTGACAGAGATCACCGTAGTCTAGGCTTTAGCTATAGCCCAAGTTAAACAGGTGACAGAGCTGGTTATAAGCAGTGTAGATGTGCAGTGAGCAGAGCCCTCATGGGCTTGCCCTCCATCCACAAAAAGGTCTCTTTTAGACACTCCAGTGGCATTGAGGGATACAGCCTTGACTACAGCCCAGCTGACTCAGGTTTGATTAGTGGTTCAGGCAACTGACACAGCAGCAGGGGATGGTGTTCCCCACACAATCCATACTGGAGGCCATGGGCGTATGAAGAATGGGCCAAAGTTCTAAGAGGGATTAGTTTGGAGATATTGACTGACCTGCTGTACAGATGGGAGCTATAAGTTAGCATGTCTCCATTGCATGTCTGCCCTTCAGACAAAACCAAATATAGCAGGGAAGGAGAAAAAATGGGCTAGGGCATAAATAAAGAAATCTCCCAACAGATTGTGTGACAGCCAGACACCCTGGGATGTTCTAAAGCTACACAAAAGCCTCAGCCTTACAGAGAATGTTCCAAGGTGTGGAGAAGGCAAGTAGACCTGGCGATGGACATAGAGCACTGGGGTCAGATGCTGAAGGATAAAACAAGGGGAATAAAAAATATTAAAACTCTCTCTTTCGCAAACAGATCAAAAGTCATCTCTAACAATGGATGTGATTCAGAAAAATGCACTGACCTGCAGCACAACCCTTGCATGGTAAAAATCAGATATAGGAATTATCAATACATCCCTTAGAATGCAGTAGGGAGGTGAGGTTTCACAGACAACAGCCCAAAGCCAAACAAGCAATGAGGTGAAGGTCAAGGAACCATCAAACAGGTAAATGAGGCTGTAATTACTTGGCCCCATAGCTAGCTACAAGGTTATATTTAACAGGTAAGAACAGGATGACTCATCCCTTCACAAGTGATTCTGTCACACAGCCACTCCTTTTTTCCATATTTTTTCTTGGCTGTCAAAACTAACTTCAGTGTATGGTTAATCAAATATGCAGATGACTGCATACTTGACAGTACTGGCATTATCTCTGCTAATATCACTTCCCCTCAAACAGCACTTAGCATTAAACATGATCAGTTGAGTAGAAATTACCTTACCTTCAGTGTCAAAAAATGTAACATTCTGGCATTTAACAAAAAAATAAACATATGCACAAATGGTTCCCCTTCATAATATCAAATTACTGAATGCTCGAAATTCAGTAACTCGAAATCATAAAATCGAACCAACAAAAATCCCGAAACCCACAAGCACGAAAACAAAAAACCCCGAACATACAGAACACATACACCACACAACACGCACACCATACAACCCATATACTATAAACTACAAGCCCTACACAACATGTACGTGGGGGGGGGCTGCGCCCCACACCCCCTACTTATATATTTTAACTCTGAGATCGCACTAAAACACACAAAAAAAAAACACACCACACAAACATTTTAAACTGCCTCGCACACACACAAACACATCATGCATACATAGACACATCCAACACTCACACTCATACTCCCCACCTCCCTACCCTAATCAACACAAAACACACACATACACTCACTTACCTTCACTTCCGTAAAACATCCCAACTCACAACCTTCCCGTCCCGTAGCTGACATGCATAAGCATGAATTTGAGATATTTTAATTCGCGCAATGCAGATTCGAGCTTCTGCATTTTCGACTTTACAGTCTCGAGTTACTGAATTTCGAGCATTCAGTAATTCGGGATTGTGAAGGGGAACCACACAAACAAATAAAATATTACTGATAGGCAACAATTAAAAACTAACAAAAGAATACAAGACCTCGGAGTCCTGGTAGATGATGACCTTTGATCTCATGGGTGCTATCTTCAACAAGGCATATTAGCTGCCAGCCCAGTCCTGTATGAGGTTGAGAGCTTTGCCAGAGAAGTAATGTCTCCCTTTACAAAACCTATTATCAAAGCCAAAGGTAGATCATTCTATGCCCTGGCTAATGTCCTAGTTGATACCACTCACCTTGTGGACCAGAAAGCAAACAGCCTTCAATATAAGCTGAGAAGAAAAAACAAAGTTCACACAAAGCAAGGAGTTATTATATATTATAATGTTACAAAGACATGCATCTGGAGCATTTCTTCCTGGGCCTCCGATGAAAATTGGCTCATTCTTAGTCGGACTTTCCAGGTAAACAAATGTTAAATAAATAAATAAAATGTATCTGCAGAACAGTTTGTTATTTTACTAGTCCCTCAACATAAAAAAATTGGTTATGTAGATGTATAATTAAAATGGAGTATTAGCTCCTCAGTACAGGTCTAATCTAACAACCAGCACTACTAACTCAGTGACACAGCTGATTTCCAATACTTCTTGGAAAGTAAGGTGAGAGATGAACAGTTTGGACTCAAATCAGGATGTAGCATAACCTACCTGATATTGCAGTAAGACAGATAGTTGAGAAGATAGCTAGACATATGGAACTAGTCTAACTGGGCATTCCTAGATTAGGAGAAAGCATATCACGGGTCCCAACAAATCTGATCTGGGCAGTCCTGCAGTGTTTCAAAGTCCCAGAAACACCAGTGGAATTAGTGCAGGTTATGTACAAGGATCCAATGTCTCAAGTACAAACAGTGCTTGATCTCACAGAAGGAATTCCAGTGAGAGTAGGTGTGCATCAATGTTCAGAACTGAGCCCATTGCTATTCATACTGGTGATGGACTACATTAGCAAACAGGTCAGAGGGGACAGATCAACAAAATATCTGTATACAGCAATTTCTTTTGCATACAGCAGCAAAGTTGCTGTATGCAGACAATGTGGCATTACAGGCAGGCTCTGAGAAAAAACTTTATCATAGTACAGGGAAGGGAATGCAAAACTGATGGGATGGTGGGATGAAAGCGAATACAACTAAACATTTGTAATGGCAGCAAATGGTGGAAATCAGAAGAATCTGATAATTGAGACAGAAGGGAAAACAGTGGAACAAGTTAACACCTTCAAGTATCAGGGCAGGGTGGTGGAGAATAAGGGAAGTCTGAATGAGGAGGCCAAAGTCAGAATAAGAGTGTCTGCAGTCAAATGGCACAGTGTGTTTGGGTAGTCTATGACAGAAGAATGTCAAATAAGCTGAAAAGTAAGCTGTACAAAACAGTGGTGCGGCCAGTACTATTGTTTAGTACAGAAACCTGAGCAGTAAAGGCAGAACAGTTGAGGATGCTAGAGGTGATAAGATGAAGGGCCTGTGAAGGGGGGTGGGATGTACACTGTGGGACATTTGAAGAAATGAAAACATCAGAACACAAGCCAAAGTAGCTCAAATTTCAGAGAAGGTCAAAGAACAGATTACAGTGGTTCAGGCACATGTGCAGAAAAACAGGAAGAAGGCAATATGAAATTAGGATGTCCACTAAAAAGGTGAATGGATTGTGTGAGAGATGACCTGCGACAGTCAGGCATGACTGTCAAAGAAACGTAGGGGAGTGACACTGAATTGAGAGAGGTGGCAATATCTGACACAACACCTCAACCCTCTGCAGAAAATGGGGAAAAGGGGTTGTTGATGATGATAATGATGCCTTGTTGTTGTGTTGCCTGTGTGTACAACATGTAGCTTCAATTGTCATGTCTTGCCTGCTATAACAGAATGGGCATATGTGATTTTTGCTCCTGCACCTATCTTGTGTTGTTAAACAGGAAGAGATGCAGGAGAAAACCACTGTTTATTTCAAATATTTGCCTAATATCTTTGAACAAGCTTCCCTAATGTGACCATAAAGATACATAGGCAAATAAGTACAGACTATGGACATTCTCTTAATTCAGGGGCAGTTGATAGAAGGGCACAACATAATGCTCTTTCCAAATGCCTTAAACTTGTTGGCCAATCTCATCAAATGCCACATACTTACAAGCACTTTACTGTATCTACAACACAATGCAATAAAGTTTCAAATGTTATATAAGAGCATTATGGCAGCCACAAATGCTGTAAAAAACATTCTGCAGAATCTGAGACAGGTAACAGCATAACAAATCACTAATTGCGTCTTGCTGATCTTGTCTGGGTGTAGATTATCCGAATAAAATCACCATGCCTTGCTGCAGTTGCCTAATATAACAAAAGTCAAAATGTGATTCCTGCTCCTGTACCTCTCCTGTGGTGATAACAGATCACCTGTAAATAGAGAAGACGACCCAGTAATTAATTTTTCTGGCATGAGATTCAATACACCTGGAAAACAAAAAGGGTTTAACCATACTTAGAAAATTACATTAGCATCAACTGTGATGCATCCATATCATTCATGTATAAAAACTTCCAAATATTTACAAAATGGTGGAAAGAAGGTGAAGCCTCTACAACCCAACAGGTTTGTCATAGTATACTATATAATATACATTACAGAGACTATACTCAAGGGTATATATTGGACAAAGGCTGAAACTGAAGTGGGAGCTTATTACAGTAGTTATTATGTTGATAGTCTCAAAAGCTCTCAGAGCAAATGGAATTCACATCCACTTAGGGTTGTCACCTTTTCAAATGTCCAAAGTAGGACATTTTTGTAAAAATGTCAGATTTTTGCAGAACAAAACATATCCATGACTAGTAAAAAGGATAGAACGTCACTTTTTTGCCAAAATAAAAGCTCGTTCTTGTAGCATTTCAGATGCTTATGATATTTCATACAACACTTAGGGGTTACAGATAAAAAAATACCTGTTTTATGCAACTATTAAAGAAAACGTAGGAAATATTTTTGTCCTAAAATCTCAGGACATTTGCCATTTTTTCAGTTTTTTTGCAGGACACAACTGCCCAAAGAGGGACTGTTCCTCGCAAAGTGGGACAGGTGGCAACCCTACTTCCACTCTATTATCCAGGTGTCACAGCAATTTAAAAAATGACATAGTTTCAAAGAAATGCAAGCATTCCCTCTTTTCCTGAATTTACTGTCAATCATGTCTTAGGTAAGACAGTGATTCAGGTTGTAGCCTGCTATAGGTCCCCAACCATGTCCCAAGACTCACACTCCACGTTCCTCAGCACCCTGGAGAATATTAGGGTCCAACTTAACACTCTTTTACTAGGTGACTTCAACTACCCCTCCGTTAACTGGGTAAACTAATCATGTACCAATACACTTGCCCAACGTTTTCTGGAGTTCATTAATTCCAATGCCCTGGACCAGCTCATTCCTACCCCCACTAGAGGTAGCAACATCCTTGACCTGGTCATTACTAACATGAGCGACCATTGCTCTACACCAGTAGTCAACTCCTCCCTGGTTAGATCCAACCACAAACTAATCACCTTGAAAAAACACATCCTTCCCAACCTCACCCCACCCCACCACCCACCCTTGCAAAGGTAATCACCATGAAAAACTTCTCCAAAGCTAACTTTGGGCTTCTAAAAACAAAGGTGTTTAACTTCACGGCACCCATGCAAATGGAGACTAATTGCATGACTGCAGAATCATACACCAATGCACTGTACGAACACGTACACAAATGCATGGATCGCGTCATACCCAATAGAACCAAGACACTCTCCTCCAAAAAAAAGGAAGCCAATCTGGTTGTCCCCTGCCATAAATAAACTCTGCAACAGAAGGAGTTAACTGATGCAGAATAAGGTGAAGTCCCAAGATTGGAAAAACTCCCTTATCAGCCTCAACAAAAAGATGAGATCCCTCATCAAATCCTCTAAAGCTAGCTATGAAAACAGAATTGTAGCAGATAGTACAGACAAGTAAAAGGCCTTTTATAGTTGCGTAAAGAATCTCCACGGCAATACCCAGATTTGCTCTGAGCTACTACACAATGGTACCTCCTATACTAAGCCAACGGATATTGCCAGTATACTGGGCAACAGATTCAGTGACAACTTTACCGCTCTCTCCCCCCATAGGACCAATCAAAATTCCAGTAGATTGCCAGGCTTACAGTATTACTGCTGCACAGGTTAAAACAGCACTGTCCAAGGCCAAGAATACAGCTTCTATGGGACCTGACAATATCCCTGGTTGTGTTCTACATGAACTACAGAGTGAACTGACACCTCACCTGTGTGCCCTGTTCAATCACAGCCTCACCTCAGGTTTTGTCCTTACCGAATGGCGCACTACAGTCATCCCTCTCCACAAAGGAGGAGCGACTACAGACCCTGGGAACTATTGCCCCATTAGCCTGACGAGTCTGATATGCAAATCTATGGAACGCATCATCATGGGCCTAATAAACAAAGAAACAGGGAATCTCAAAACTCTGGATCCCACACAGTTTGGTTTTGTGAAGGGTAGATCATGCCTGCTCAACTTGGTTGACTTCTTTGAGTCAGTCACCAGAGCTGTGGATGAAGGCAAGGTGGTTCATACAGCCTACCTTGATCTGGGCAAGGCTTTTGATACCATTCCTCACTCAGGAATCATAGAAAAACTCACTAAGCTTGGCATCAACCCCTATGTCACTAGGTGGGTTGCAAAATGACTCACAGATAGAACACAGTGTGAAAGTAGCTGACTCCAAGTCAGACTGCCGATTAGTCACGAGTGGAGTCCCACAGGGTTTGGTTCTGGGTCCTCTCTCGTGTGGTATCTACTTCTCTGAAATCCTGGCCAACACGAAGGGTCTCTGGCTGACAAAGTTCTTAGACAATTGCAAGTTGGGAGCTATTATTAACTCCACTAGTGATGTTGACATCCTACAGAATGGCCTCACTGGGACCAACGACTGGTGTCAGAACCATGGCCTTAAGCTCAGTACCAAAAATATGTCGTCATCCCCTTTGGGAAAAATCCGGGTCCCATGAATTACCACATTGATGGCAGTCCACTGAACACAGAAGGCATTATAAGAGATCTGGGAACACAGGTTGACAGCAACCTCTCTTTTGATCATCACATTATCACTATGGTCAGAAAGTCCTTCTATGTGGCACAGCTCATTACTAAGGATTTTGCATCCAGGAAGAAAGAGGTAATTGTCTCCCTCTACTCTTCCCTCATTGGGCCAATCATCGAGTACATGCCCCATTTGGCATGTACCTCACTAGACACCTGCAACAACCGGAGAGGCTGCAAAAGTACCTCACAAAGAGGATCCTAGGCCTTAAACACTTTCCCTATATGGACTGACTCAAAAAACTCCAACTATTCTCTGTATCATATCCCCTACTTAGAGGCAATCTTTTCTTGACTTACAAAGCCATGTCTGACACAGCTCTGTTAGAAATGCTACATCTAAAGAAATCCCAATCCCTTCGCTCCACACACTCCACAGTCCTCAACCTCATTACCACAATTAACAGAACATGCTGGAGGGACAGGTTCATAACCCAGAGACTACCCATGCTATGGAACAGACTTCCCATACATATCAAGCAGAGCATCTCGCTGACCCTCTTCAAGAAAAATCTTGATGAGTGGATAGGAAACAGAAAATTCACCCTGGGGATAACTCCAATGGCTCTACTCAACATAGGCACTGGGAACTAAAGTCGGGTGGCACTATGCCAGTGTAATCCTATGGCTTGGCTTGTAAAGGCCCCAGGACTATTAGCCTAGTACACACCTATGAACCTATAAGAACTACTGGCAATTCTGAGGGAATGGCAGTATTTGTCAAGGATATCTTCATCTTTTGAATGATTCCTTTGGATCCCAAATTTGAACCTTAAGATGTTCAGATAACCCTAAACAAGATTAATTGCCACATTTTAGCTAGCTAAGTACCCTCCTGGCCATGATAGTAATTTAAAGTTTTAGCTGACATTCCCATTTATCCCAACACTTTTCCATTGAAAGACCTCAACGATCAGTCAATAAAATGGTTGACCTACCTCACCAGTGTTTGACATTCACAACACTTCTTTGACATTGTAAATGCTAACTGTTGCAGAAATTGTTAACCATACTGCATTTAAGTATTACATTTTAAATGTGGAAGTTTTTTTCCTGAAAGGGAACTTATCTGCCCAGCAAAGGAATAGCACAAGCCAACTGTAAATCCTCAATTGCCAACAGAGGAGAGCTCTCTTGGTCTGTAGGAATGTTTTGTAGGCCTTGGCACTCAAAAAATGTTATGTACTTACCATAACATTCCATCTGTGTTGTCCATTTTTCATTCTTCCTCAACTGTTGGGTTTGGATCTGATCCTCAGATCTGTCTCGGCCATTAGTAGCTCATGACCTCCAAAAAGCTCTTGAGTCATTCCCTTACCCATAATGCACCAATCTCTAACCTTCCTCGGATCTTGTTTTCTGCTTTACATAAGGTATAAAGGACTATTATACACATCCTAATAGAAGAAGCCATATTTGGGGCTCAACCAAAACGACAGAGGTGTCCTTAAAATCTCTCGTTCCTCCAGGAATTTACTGTGAAAAGAGAAAGGTTGGTGGATTGGAAGTTAAGGAAGAATGAAAATGGACAACACAGATGGAACATTATGGTAAGTACATAACTTTCTTATCTGATGTCATCAATTTTCAGTCTATCCTCAACTGTTGGGACATAGTTTCCAGCTACCTAAAATCCCAGGCGGACTCTAAGGAAGGATATTCCTGAACACAGTTGAGCCAAAGACTGCTCTTCCCCTCAACACCAGTTCCAGATTGTAATGAGTGATACACGTATGAGGACTGGCCAAGATTGCAGCTGCACATATGTCCATCCAGGGAAGCTCTAGATAGAAACACTGAAGAAGTTGCCATGGAAATAGTTGAATGGGCTATTAAAGGTTTTGCTAAGGTTAGACTCAACTTATTGTAGATAAATGATATGCAATCCATCAGCCATCTGGCTAAGGTTACCTTTGCAATGGGTTTTCCCAATTTAGCATCTGCAAAGGACACAAGTAATTGATCTGTCTTTCCTATTTCTTTTGTTCTGTGCAAGTAAAAATGTAATTGACTGTGAACATCTAATAAATGCAACATATATTCCACCTTTGTTTACAAATTTCGGAAAGTAAACTGGCAAATTAATGGACTAATTGATACCGGAGTCTGACACCACCTTAGGAAAGAAAGAAGAATTGGTATGTAACATGACTATCTTTATAAAAGATCAAGTAGGGAGGTTTAGAGGACAATGCTTGAAGATCTGAAATCCTTCTAGTAGAGGTAATAGTCACTAGGAAGATAGTTTTCCAGGTCAGAAACTTAAGATCGCATTTAGCTGCTGGTTCAATGGGAGAATGAATTAAGGCCTGCAGCACCAAATTCAAACCCCTTGCTGGAGTAAGATCTTTATATGGGGGTCTCATCAGGAGTGTGCCTCTCATAAAAGCTTTACAAAGTTTAGACGAAGCCACAGAAGAACTCTCAAATCCAATATGAAAATTAGAGATCGCTGCTAACGGAACTTTAATTGTTGAGGAGGTAGCTCCCTCATTAACAACTGTTGCCCAAAATTCAAGTACACTTTGTACAGGAGATGAGAAGGGGTCAATGTGTTTTTGCTGTGCCCAGTAAATGGACATTCTGTATTTACTTCTGTAAAGCTTTCTTGTAGAAAATTTATGGGAAGATAAAAGTATATGATGGACAGGAGAAGAAAGCATTGGTTGCCTGGCTATGAAATTAATTGGAGAAACCACTCTGTTAGCTTGAGGCTTGAAATATCTGGATGAATCATACCTATCGGGTGAGACAGGAGGTCTGGAATTGGACCCAGAATCCAAGTTGGGTAAAGTAGATGAGGCCAAAGGAAAGGGAACCAAATCTGCCAAGGTCAGTAAGGTGCAATGAGGATGACTGTGCTCTTCAACTGGGCAGCTTTCTGCAGAAATTTTGGAATTAGAAGAGTTGGTGCATAAGCACAGAGGAGACTGTGGGGCCAACCATGGAGTAGAGCATCCCTCGGTAATTCCCCCAGTGGGAGGATCAGAGTAAAGAAGCTGCTGTATTTGTTGTTTAGGGGACAAGCAAAAAGCTTGTAGCACAGCTGACCCCATTGATGGAAAATAATTTCTCTCACTTTCATATTGAGAGACCACTCATGAGGTAGTAGAATGGACCTTCAAAATGTGTCTGCTATCATATTGGACGCCCCCAGAATGTGCATTGCTATCAGAAAGCGCTTGGAAGAGATCGCCCACTGTCACACTCAGAGGGTTTCTTGACACAAGGGGCAAGACCTGGTTCTCTCTCGTTTGTTGATGTACCAGACTGCTGACATGCTGTCTGTTGTTGTTGTGTCTTTCGGCTTTTCCCGGTTAGGGGTCGCCACAGCGGAACTCCAGTCCGCTAATGATTGGCAGAAGATTTTTACGTGCCCGAGTTGCCAGCCCTGATGCACAACCTTCCACGAAGGTACGCCCATTCATGCATGTCTCTACACAGAAGAAGCTCTAGCTGAGAATCAAACCAGACAACGTCTTACTGTGAGGCGACAACGCTACCGCAGCACTACCACCACCGCAGTAGAGGTTGTCTGTCTGAATCGCAATTGTCTTGAAAGTGAGAGTCTTGGAAAGCCTGCAACGCTAACAGCACCACTCTCATTTCCAAAACACTGACATGCGAATTGGCCTTTTTAGGGGACCAATTGTCTTGTACTGTCTTTCATAGGAAATGCCCCCCCCCCAATCTGGGAAGCATCCATGGTCACTACAGCCTTGGGCAGAGGGAGAATGAAATGACAGCCTTGTAGAACTTCATCTGACCGAATCTACCACCAAAGGTATTTCTTGCATGCCTGAGTGATTCTTATTTGGGCTGACATGTGTTGGTACACTGAGTTGCTAGCTGCTAGCATCCTATGAAAAATTCTCATTTGAAATCTTGTTAGAGGAACTAAAATAATGTCTGCTGACATTGACCTCACAGTTTGCAGAATTGACCAAGCTGAAATTTTGGTACTGCAAATTATTTTCCTATCCTGAAATCTAATAGTTTGCACTCTTGATACAGGAAGAGAAGCAGTCAATGATAGCATGGTGAACACTGCTCCTATGATTTCCAAGGTATGAGTTGGTTGTAACTGAGACTTGTTGCAATTTATGGTTATCCCCAGATGAGAACAAGTCCAGATTACCTGATCTCTTCCTCTTATTAGTAGATGTCTGATCGGGTGGTAATCAGCCAGTCATCTACAGTAGATATGCAAACACTCAGAATCCCTGCAGTCTCAAGTGAGCTGCTACTACTGCCATGCACTTGGTGAACACAATGGGGGCTATGATGAGGCCAAAGGGCAGTGCTCTGACTTGGTAGTGACTGGCTCCCAGCTGGAAGCGTAAATACCTTTTGGATTGTCTGTTCATTTTTTTGTAATAGTAAGCATCCTGAAGTTTCTATCAAGCACATCCAGCCATCCTTGCCTAAAAAAGGCAGAATGGACTGAACTGTGACCACCCAGAACTTAGTGTGTTAAACTGCTTTGTTCAAGTTGCTGAGATCCAAAATTGGTCTCCAGTCCCCTGTTTTTTTTGGCATTAAAAAGAATCTTGAGTAAGTTATGGATTCTACCTGGTCTGTTGGGACCTCTTGGATGACACTTTTTTTCCTCGCAACATTTGTATTTCCAGTGCTGCTGCTTTCCTCTGGGTAGAACATTCAGAATTTTGTGTAAAGATGGAGGTGGAAGGAAAAAGGGAATTATGCAACCTCTGGAAATATTCCTCTGCACCCAAGTATCTCTCATTATATCTAGCCAGGCTCTTTGGTGTAGGGATAGTCAAGCCCTGATTGTTTCCAGATTGATAGGATCTATCAAAGAAAGAATCACTGGACCCTTGGTTCTATGGGTCTCCTCGGCCACTTGAGCGTCATCCATTTGTGTTCCCCCTCTGCCCCTAGGGAAATTATTAAAAAAACTAAAAGAAAGACAGAAGCTTGATGCACTGGTTCAAAAGCTTTACTGAATTCACCAACCACTGGTACCTTGGCCTTTCGCCTTCAAAGGAAACAGTATCATAAAAGCAGATTCTTTATATACAGGTGAAGCCCTACCTAATTACATCCAATTAAGCTTTTCAAATTATATTTAAAGTACCCAACAACCTCAAAACAACAAAATACTAATAAACATGCATAACTACCTATGCAAAATACTTATGCTTACACAAAATATGTCTATACATATATATATATATATATATATATATATATATATATATATAAAATTATAATAACTTTCATAAATCATTTTTCTTAAACAATTTTTATATAAACAATTTCCCACTATTCAATAAGTAAAATAGTTGACCACAACTTGATTATTCAACTTAGTTTACCAAGTTGACCTCAAGATTGGATGTAAACTTCTAAAGTTCAAAATAAATTTACTTTCCAATTCATTCAATTTTTTACCAACATCCTCCCTCTGTGCAAAACAAGCTGTGCTAACACACTAAAAAGAAAGAACCATCATTCCCTGCATGTACATTACTAAAATGTTCAGCAACTGGACTTTTCATATTCTTATTGTGGATGTCCCCCAGTGTTCCATTATTCTCACTTTAACAGCTCTCTTTGTTTGCCCAATATACCATTTAGTGATGCTTCACCTAAACCCCACAATGTACACCACCCACACGAACTATAATTAAACCTGCCCCTACAAACATATTTCCACCCATTTATGCTGGTACCGGGGATACTCCTAATACGATTGCATACTTTACAGTGTCCACAAGCAAAAAGACCAATAGACTTTTGTGGGGCATTAGTAAGGGCCATATTCAACAGTTCCTTTAAATTTGCATACCTCCCATAGGAAAATTTCACAAACCTACGGAACAAATGCCCCACTAATACATCCTTACTCACAATGTACCACAAGTCTGAAACTGCCTTTCTCATTACCTCTGAAAACAAATAATACCTACAGACAAAGTATAAATCTCTTCCACTATCACCACAAATCACATTTCCAAAATCATCTCTACCAACATCCCTCCTTTAGGACACAATATTCCTAGACAAAGTTCTACCTCCAACTACTTACATAAGGGCCTATTCCAAATTTACTTCCTTATAACCTCTCTCAACTAACTTCTCTTTTGCCTCCAACAAAAAGTTAACCCTACAATTTTCCTCCAAAGGGTTTTGGGCAATTCTCTTAAATTCACCAAGGGATAATGAATTCACTAAATGGGGTGGTGCATATTATCCGCATGCAAAAAATTGTCGATCGCAGTAGTTTTCCTAAATGGTCTAAACTGAATCCTATTAACATCCAAATAGAACTCCATATCCAAAAACTGAATGGAACAGCCACCCTTCAACACAGAAAAATTTAACCCATGATCATTCATATTCAACTCAGAAAAACACATCAAAATTTGAAGGATGCCCCTACATAAAAAGATGAGATCATCAATACATCATCATAACCACATTGTTCCTATAAAATTCAGAACCATAAATAAACTTATTTTCGAAGTAGCCCATATAGATGACTGCATATATAGGGTCATATGGGGCACCCATTGCAGTTCCCTTATGTTGAAGAAATATTTCATTCCCAAATATAAAATAATTATGTGTTAAACAAAACACAAGCAGCCTGACTACAAAAGTGGTCCAGGGACCCTCACCCATAATGTTCCAAATAGCCTCCAAACCCTATCTAACTGAATATTCATATATAATGAACTAACATCTACCACAACCCAATAATAACATTCTTGCCTTTCTATTTTACTAACTGTTTCACATACTGCTGGGTATTGGTAACATGTGCTTGTACCCTAACCAAATATTTCTTCAATAATGCATTCAAAAACATCCCTACAATCTACAAATAAGAACCCACCACGGAGACAATAGGTCTACCGGATGGGTCCACCAATCTTTATGCAGCTTAGGTAACACTTAAAAATCATGGTCAAAAGGTTTTGAATAAACATTTTTTTAACATCTTCCTTTGTTAGAAAACCCAGTCTTTCACTCCTTTTCAAGAACTCTAGCAGCGTATCATTAAAGGCAACAATTGGATTGTGATCTAATTTAACATAATCTTCTTCAAATGTTAATAAATTATAGGCCATTCGATTATATTTCACCTTAGACATCAACACCCATTTCCCACCCTTGCCAGCCTGCTTGAAAACACATTCATTTATTTTCCATCTTAACTCATTAAAAGCCTCCCATTCAGCTTTAGTAATATTATATTGCTTTTCTATTTTACAAACCTCCAATATTCACATTCAATCTTTTTACATATTGTTTGTCCAAACAAGCAAACTGCAGAAGACAACTTAAGTGGTATAAAAGTACTCGAGGAAGGCAGAGGAGGAACCAAAAGTCTCCCATAGCCAGTATCAAAACCTGCATCATTCAAACTCTCTGCTTCTTCCTCAAGTAATTCACGATCATAAATGGAAACATTTAAATGGGAGTCATAATCTGCAATAATACATGTGTCAGCTGAATTACTAACACATCTTTGTTTATGAAAATAAACAATTAAATGTAACTTGCTACAAAAGTTTTTAATTTCTAATAAAATTTCTGCCAGTGTTGGTATCTTAGTAGGAACGGATATCATTCCTTTACAAAAAGTTTAAAAGCAGATTCAGTTAAACAAATTTCAGATAAGTTCACAATCTCTAAACCTTTTTAATTTTTCAAAAAAGAATCAGACTTACATGAACCACATAATTGTAACAAATGCAAATTAAAGTCTAATTCAACACACAGTTCAGCTGCACTAGAGGAATTCTTCATACATACATGGCCAGCAGAAACCGAAGAATCTATTCAATATTTTGTTTTTTTCTGCCCTTTTCCTGGTAACCCAAGGAGTAGAAGCCTTTTCTTTGCCTTCCTGCTGCTGTGAAGAATCTGACAATAACTGCCCTCAATGGTTTAGAAGGAAACACTCTTTTTAGACATGGTATCCGCAGAAGAAGCCGACGAGTCTCACACAAAACCTTCACCATGCTTCCTGGAAATGTCCTTGGACTGCCCATGACGGGGTTTGCACTGTCAAACATACACCAGACCAGTCCAGAAATCACTCAAATCATGAAGCAGCTTCTTCTTTTTGTGATCAATCACTTCTTGCTCCAGTTTCTCTAATTTAAGTTTAATGTCACTCATTTTGCCAGAAAATAAACTCTCTGGTACCTCATTAGCCAATTTTCATTGCAGCTCCACAATCTGATGCTGCAAATTTTCACTGCTTCCCATATTTCTTTTTACCAGGATACTAGTCCAGCCCAAGGTACATTCTAATGAAACCGGTTTCCATTATCCTCCAACAAATCCTGCTCTTCTGCATTAAAATCCCAAGCAAGAAGTTTGTTGACCTTTAAACCCCTTGGGGTACTATTTAAGCTAAGATATTTTCCAGTAGCTTAATATCGAAGTACAAATTGTGCTCTTTCACCATCAGTCTCGCAAGTTGATCAAAATGAATATCATGATCAGTCTCAACATTAGTTAACCACAAGTCCCGGTTTGCCAGCTTAGCCTCAGGTTCCTTGAGTAACTCAGCAAAAAGCAACTTTGTTAGCATCCACTGGGGTTCAAAATACCCCTGGAACTACATCTGCTCTGTACAAAGACATGGCAAAACTTTTAGTTATGTACTTACCATAACGATAGATGTATGTGATCCATCTCGCCTACATTCATAACTGATGGGGTCGGAGCCGAGAATCGGCTCCGACTCGGCTGATACACTAGCACGAAGTCTCTCATTGGCTGGGCCAACCCCTTATCCCAGGATGCACCACGCCCAAACCCCCAGATCTTGTTTGCCCCACAACAACTCATCCACATGTACCAATCCGACTGCACAACAGTGTTTCCTCCAGATCCAACAGGTAGGGGGAAGGAGGGCGGGTACATAAGAATGTAGGCGAGATGGATCACATACATCTATCTTTATGGTAAGTACATAACTAAAAGATGTAATGCGATCCTATCTCGCCTACATTCATAACTGATGGGACAGCGTCCCTCGCACCTAGATCCTGGGAGGCTCACTGGAAAACACCCCTGAGCACTGTGGAACCAAAGGACGCCCGACCCCTAGACGTCACGTCCAGGTTGTAATGAGAAATAAATGTATGTGGAGAAGCCCAAGTGGCCGCTGCACATATCTCATCCACAGACAGTCTGGCGTGGAAGGCCACTGAAGTTGCCATAGCCCTAGTAGAATGCGCTCTAACTGGAAATGGAAGGTCCCTTCCTGTTGATGCATAAATACATGAAACACAATCCCTAATCCACCTAGCGATAGTGGTCTTAGTTACTGCTTTACCAATCCTGTTATCCACAAAGGCCACAAACAACTGGTCTGATTTCCTCTGCTGCTGTGTCCTATCTAAGTAAAACCTCAGTTGTCTATGCACATCCAACTGATGAAGTCTGTATTCTGCCTTGTTGGAAAATTTCGGAAAGAAAACTGTTAGCTCTATAGATTGTTGCAGACAAAGAGCAGAGGAAACCTTAGGAAGAAATGACGGATTTAATCTTAGAGATACTCTATCCTTATGAAAGATCAGATAAGGAGGCTTGACAGAAAGGGCCTGAAGCTCCGAAACCCTTCTGGCTGAAGTAATAGCTACTAAGAAGGCAGTCTTCCAAGATAAGAATTTTTGCTCACAAGTGGCCGCTGGCTCGAAGGGATGAGACGTCAAGGCTCCTAGAACCACATTCGAATCCCATGGCCAAACAGGTTGTGACACCAGGGGGGCGAAGCAACCAAGCTCCCTTGAGAAAGGCCTTACACAACTTATGACTCATGAGTGAAGGCTCAAAGGCAACATGATAATTAGAAATCGCTGCCAATTGGACTTTAAGTGTGGAGACAGCGGAACCCTGTCTAAAAAGAGTTGCCAAAAAATCTAATACTACTGACACCGGGGCTGTCAGAGGGTCAAGGTTGTGCCGCTGGGCCCAAATGGCAAACCTTTTCCATTTATTAAAATATATCTCCTTAGTGGAAGCTCTGTGGGAAGAAGACAGAATCTGTACCACCTCAGGCGAAAGGATATGCTGTCTGACTAAGGTTGGAAGTGGATCAGCCAAGCCGCTAGCTTGAGAGGTCGCAGTGATGGATGGGCCTGACCCGACTGAAGAGCCAGGAGGTCTGGAACTGGGTCCAGAATCCAAGAACCCTCCACTGCATACTTCCGAAGGAAGGGAAACCAAACTTGGCGGGGCCAGTGTGGTGCGATCACAATCATGCTGCTTCCCAAGCAGATCGCCTTCTGAATCACCTTTGGCAGTAGAGGGACCGGAGGGAAGGCGTAGAGCAGACCGGAGGGCCAATTGTGAACTAGAGCGTCCCTGGGTGACTCCCCCTGGGGGGGAATCAGGGAGAAGAAATTGCTGCACTTCGCATTCCAGGGGCTGGTGAAAAGGTCACAGCAGGAAAACCCCCATTTGGAGAAGATCCGAGCCGCTACTTGGTCATTCAGGGACCACTCGAGAGGCATCAGAATAACTCTGCTCAGCCTGTCAGCTATCACATTGGACTTCCCCAGAATGTGTGTTGCCACTAGAAATCTCTGGGAAGCAATTGCCCAATTCCACACTCTCATGGCTTCTCTGCAAAGAGGATAAGACCTGGTTCCTCCCTGCTTGTTCAGGTACCATACCACCGCCATATTGTCTGAGAAGATTGTGATGGTACCATTTGTAAGAGAGCTGTGAAGTGCCTGCAACGCTAGAAGCACTGCCCTCATTTTCAGAACATTGATATGCAAGTGGGTTTCGTGATCTTGCCACGTGCCTTGAACCGTCCTGCCCAGATAGTGCCCCACCCACCCTATCTGGGAGGTGTCCGTGGTCAGTCACTGTGGCAATGGGGGAGGGGGGGCAGAAGAATCTCCCCTCGTTCAGGTTGGAGGAGAGGAGCCACCAACGAAGATCTCGCCGGCACGTTTCTGTGATGAGAATCGGGTAGGACAATGGCAGTTCTTGGTATGACCACTGGGTCGACAGGAGCCACTGAAGAATTCGCATGTGCAATCTTGCCAGAGGGACCAGAAGAATGG
The DNA here is from genome assembly GCF_019279795.1 of Protopterus annectens. Taxonomy (NCBI): domain Eukaryota; kingdom Metazoa; phylum Chordata; order Ceratodontiformes; family Protopteridae; genus Protopterus; species Protopterus annectens. Next base: position 482,999,133 of record NC_056735.1, read on the forward strand.
AGGCCGCCATCGATCTCAAAAGCTGAAGGACCATCCTGGCTGGGGCTTTCCGTCGGGCAGTAAGGCTAGGACTTGGTCCTGTAGTATCTTTATCCTCTCTGCTGGAAGTAATGCTCGCATCTCTACAGAGTCTAGCTCTGCGCCTATAAAGGTAACATGCTGTGATGACAGCAATACAGACTTTTCCCAGTCGAATGTAATTCCTAATAGATGTCCCAACTTGATGGTAGCACTCACAGCTAGAGTAAGAAGATGCCTGGTGGGGGCGGTGAGGAGACAGTCGTCTAGATACGGAGACACCTGGAATCCCAGACGTCTCAGGTGAGCCGTCACCACTGTCAGACATTTGGTAAACACCCTGGGGGCTGTGTTGAGACCAAAGGGCAGCCCAGAACTGGAAGTGACTGGCTCCTAGGCGGAAGCATAAATGTATCCTGGATGCTCTGTTTATCTTGATGTGATAATAGGCGTCCTTGAGATCGATAGAGCACATCCATACTCCTTTTTCTAGCAATGGGAAAATGGATTGCAATGTGACCATCCGAAACTTGGACTTCTTTACGAAGCGGTTTAGGCAGTTGAGATCCAGAATGGGTCTCAAGTCCCCTGTTCTTTTCGGCACCAAAAATAACCTTGAGTAAGTTCCTAATCCAGTCTGGTCTGCGGGGACTGGCTGGATGACTCCCTTTCTGAGCAGCTTTGCAACCTCTATAGCTGCTTGATCCCGTTGACTAGGTGGCACGTCCAGGATTTTCCTTGATGGTGGAGGGGGACGAATAAAGGGGATGGTGTAACCTCCGGCAATGATACAAAGCACCCACTGATCCTGAGTGATGGAACCCCAGGCCCTTGGATGCTCCGAGAATCGACCCTCGACTGGCTCCGGAGACACACAGTCGGGCAGTCCCTCAGGGATGCTGGAAAGAGGAACCACGAAAGGATTCGCGGTCTCGTGAGTTGCAGGGGCCTCCGCCACCTCTAGGGCGAAGTCTTCCAGAATAATTCCCCCCCCTCTGCCTCTGGAAGGGGGGGTCACTCTGATGGGCAGGGAAAGACTTTTGGGACTTTCTGAACCACATCTTTCCTCCCCTCTGAGCCTTGGGATAAGGTCTAGAGGGAAGCGAAAAACGGGCCCCAATGGCAGACAAAGTCTTACCCTCCTGCTCACATCTAGTGAGTGTGTCTTTCACCTTGGGTCCAAAGAGAGAGGACCCATCAAATGGAGCGTCTGTGAAGGAAGACTTGAACGCCTCCACAAAGTGACACAAGCGCATCCAGGCTTGCCTCCTAAGGGCTACGCCCGAACTCACTGCCCTACCCACCCCTTTGGCTGCATACGATATGAGCCTCATGGACGAGTTAACAATCGATGAAAGGGTAGACAGCTGGGCACTGACAGACTGTGTCAACACCTCAGGTACGTTACCCGACAGGGTATCTCCCAACTCCTTTATGAGATCCCTTTGGTGCTTCGTAAAGTGACACAAATAATTCAGTGACCACAGAGTAAAGGTCGCTGAAGTCAGGGTACGCTTCCCGTACCTATCCATGCTCCTGGACTCCTTGTTAGGAGGATGGATAGAAGTAGATGCCTCTGCCACATCCTGCTGGGTGGCAGACGCCACCACCATAGCATCAACCGGAACTCCCTTGGTTAGAAACCCCTTGCCAGGGGGTGCGGATAAAAACTTGTTGGGGCGAGAAGGAACTGGCTACACAGAATCAGGGTGTCCCCACACCCTTTGACAAATAAGGTCCAGCAACTCATCGAAGGGTGGAGACACCCAGGAGGTGGTGGGTTGGGCTCCGAAGGCCTTGAGGAAGACCGACTCCTCACGGAAGGGGTTTTGGATGGCCAGTCGCCCCTCTGTCTCAAGATCTCCAGGATATCGGAGAATGAGACATCATCAGAGGATGACTTAGGGGACCCTTCCGCATCATCAGGGTCGGTGTCCGAGGTGACAGACTCATCTGGGGAGTCTATGTGCTTTTTCCTGGGGGGCTCTTCAGGCACGGACTCTGAAGGCCCTCGGAAAACAGGGGACCACACAAGGAGGAATCCTCAGGCCTAGGAGCTGCGCTGTCCGAAGACAGGGGGCACCAGAAGCTCTAGTCACCGTGTCTAGGGAAGGAGTCGCAGATTCAGGTGAAGTCACTATCGACTTGGCCAGCGCGCTCCTCATAGCCTCGAAGGCGGGCCCACCAGAATCTGAAGAAAGGCCCGTCTCCGAGACCATGACCGGGGTCGGGGTTCCCCTAGCTGAGGCGCCAAGTGGGAGACTTGGGGCCGAAACCAGAAGCCCCGACGAATCCCCTTCGGGCCCGGCTGAGGACACCCGAGAACCGAAATCTCTGGAAGGAACAGAAAGGTTTGGAGCCGAAGTCGGTGCCGACAGACTAGCAGTGGGTCTCGGTACCGACTCAAGGACTTCACCCGACTCTACGAACTCCGGCTCTAATGACACCAAGGATGTCGGAGGAGGAAGAAACGGTATCGAAACAGCTGGCTCCGGAGCCGACTGGACCGGAGCCGAAAATAATTTAGATAAGACAGGTGACTGGAGGAGCCTCTGGACCACCCTATCTAAATCTGAATCTGATAGCCTGGAGGACCTGGAGGAAACAGAAGGGGGCAGAGAAAATTTTTCTATTGGCTCCGAGACAAAGCTAGGTGGCCGGCTCCGAATCGGCTCCAAAAGAATCGGAGCCAAAGCAGACTTGACCAGAACCGAGACCCCTTTCAGCGCCGATGGTTCCGGAGCCGACAAAACTGACCCCAGAGCAGACACACTTTCCTGCAGCTCCGAGACCAATGGAGCCGAGGAAGGAGACCCAGATTTAGATCCTCTATCCTGCGGCTCCGAGACCAGTGGAGCCGAGGAAGGGGACAGAGTTCCTGATCTCTCTTCCCGAGACTCCAAGACCAGTGGAGCCGAGGATGAAGACAAAGATTTAGCTCTTTTTGCAGGCAGCTCCGATGGACTTGTTGGAACCGAAGACTTCTTTTCCTTCAATTTTGAGGTGGGAGAAGAAGACAAAGCTTCCTCGAAGGCTGGCTTGATCAAACCCTTCAGGATAAGCTTATTTTTTCTCTCCTGTAGGACACGAGAGGAGAAAGCATGGCAAACACTGCAAGATTCTTGCAAGTGTTTACCCCTAGACAATAAACACAGATGGTGTGGCCATCTGTCAACGACATCTTGTAACTGCATTTTGTACATTTTTTAAAGCCCGATGGCTTATGTTCCTTTTCTTTGCCAGACATACTAACACTCTAAACACACTCAACACATAAGGAGGGAAGGGAGGGAAGAGCTCTAACTTAAACACTCGCTGATAAGAAATAAGGCAAAGGCCCTCTAACTTAAATGGGCCTAGCCCGCCAAACAGAAGGAATCACCACAACAATCCAAAAAACAAACACAGTCAATCACAAGGGTACTAAACAACAAGATAGCTATTAAAATAGCTGTTTGGGTATAAAATTTAAGCTAACTGCAAAAAAACGACCAAAAAGGCCAAAATAGAAGGGTACTTAGCCAAGTCGAGACCACATCATTATTATCGGCCGAGTTGGAGCAGATTCTCGGCTCTGAGCCCATCAGTTATGAATGTAGGTGAGATAGGATCGCATTACATCACAAATTTCATAAAACCAATAAAAAAAAAAAAAAACAAAGACAGAAGCCATGCACTTGTTCAAAAGATTTATTGAATTCACCAACTCCTGGCACCTCTGCCTTTCACCTAAGGAAACTATCTTCATGGGTGTCATGCAAAGGATTCTGGAACTTACTGAACCATATTTTTCTCCCACCTCATTTATTTCTAGACAAGAATCTTTGAGGGGTAAAAAAATGTATGCCCACTGCAGACAGCGTCTTTCCATCTCTTTCACACCTGGACAGTGCATCTTTTACTTTTGGGCCAAATAATGAACAGACATCAAAAGGTACATTGACAAACAAGGACTTGAAAGACTCCACAAAACCACATAAGAGCATCCAGGCATGCCTCCTAATGGAAATGTCTGAACCTGCGACCCTTGAGGCACCTTCAGCTGCATGCGAAATAACCCTCATGGATGAATTAGAAATGGACTGGTGAGTAGTCAACTGATAGGTCACAGAAGATTGAGCCTCAGCAGAAATGGTCCCAGAAAGGGATTTTGAAAGTTCCTTTTTTGTCAAGTCTCTTTGTAGTCTGGTAAAATGTGCCAAATAATTCAGTGACCAAGGCTAAAGGTCCCTGAAGCATACACATGCTTTCCAAATCTGTCCATTGCCCAAGACTCCCTGTTAAGGGGAGGGACAAAGGAACTCTGCTCAGCAAGTTCCTTCTTGGTGGCCATCGCTATGACCATAGTATCCACAGGCACCCCCTTACTTCAGAATTCCTTCCTGATAGGTGGAGCCAGAATCCAATCTGGTCTCTTAGAGACTGGCTCAATTGAATTCCTTCTACACCTGCCTAGAGACTAAATCAATGAGCTCTTCGGAGGGCTGAGTAATGCAGGAGGTAGACAGACCAGCTCTAAAGACTTCCAGAAATACTGATTCCATTAATGAAGGGATGCTGGAGTACCAACCACCTCTCTCCTTAAGGATCTCAAGAATGTCTCCAAATTTGACATCTTCCTTAGGCAATCATGGGGACCCTTCTCCTTCATCAAAATCAGTTTCCTCAGTGACTGACTCTTATGGAAAGTCTAAGTGTCTCCTCTTGCACTTCCTCTTCTTAGGGACTTCCTCAGAGGTATGTTCCAGTGACGTGTCAGAAGAGATCATAACATTCTGCTGGGTGGTCTGGAGACTTTGGGATGGCTGTCTCTGTGGCTTGGAATGACGTGGATCTAAGCGCAAAGACATCTGTTAACCAGATGGAAGATCTGGGGGGGGGGGGGTTGGATCCATCTGTCCTGTTGGAGCAGAAAACACTCTCTTCACTATCTCGAAGGCAGATCACTCCTGGCAGAAGACAATGGCTCCAAGAAGGCATACTTCCAGATTGTTGCCTCCCTCTACCCCAACAGCAATCTCCCTGAGGTGGAAGTCAGAACCAAGCTGTCCAATGTCGACTCCAATGCCTTATACCTGACAAGGCAATTCTGGTTCCAAGAGTCATGTAGATCTGAATATATTGTAGCAGGTGCACTCAGAGTAAGCTCTGGAACCAAAGATAAAGAAATCTTTGTATCTGAGCCAGATGAGTCTGGAAGTTTTGGATCCAGGGACTCAAACCACTGACTGGATTAGAGAAGGAGCAGCTAAAGGTGGTGTGGTAGATGGATGGGTTTCCTGACCTGAAGGGGTTGGAGCTGGAAGAACACCCATTTGTGTCTGTGCTGAGAGAAATCTCCTCTTCATTCTGTCTGTATCTTCTTCAGTCAAACTCCTAGATAAATGAGATGTAGCAAGGGATGGTGACCTGGATCAGCATCTCTCCATAGATTCTTAGGTTCATAGGACAACAGTAAGCTGTTGGCTAGAAGCCCCTTATAAGCCTTGCCAAGAATTTTGCCCATGTTCCCACAAAGTCAGCACCTTTTTCCATGTCCAATAGGGATACAGGTGGGATCCCAGGGGTGTATTTTCTGTTTCCCATCCAGTTGTCCAGGTTCCTCTTAAAAAGGACTAGTGAAGTACCCTGCATGACATGGAGAGGGAGTCTTCCAGAGATGGGGGAGTATTTGGGACACAAATCTATTCCGTCAACAAGAAGGGAGAAGGGACCCTTGAAGATACTGGGTCCAAGGACAGTGAATATCCTGTTCTAGGTAAGATCTTCTGATTGGAGGAGCTTGGATTCATGGATTTCTTGGTCGGATCTGATGGAGGCTAGATCGGAACTGGCTTCAGATCAGAGTTTAACTTCTTTTTAGGTGGCTCTGATGTTGGAGTTGATGAAGGGGAAGGCTTCAGAGACATGGTCAAAGACTCCTTGGATTGTGCTTAGGGGGATTGAGCCCCAGAAAGAGCTTCACCAAATGATGATGGAAGCAACCATTTTAAGATTAATTTGCACTGTCTTTGCTTGAAGGCAGATCACTCCAGGGAGAAGAAAGACAATTGCTCCAAGAAGGCATGCTAAAGGCACTAAAGCTGTAGGGCTACAATTTTACCTATCACACCATCTGGTTGTAAATGGTCCAGGCCCAAACAAGAAACACACAAAGTACAGCATCTGAAAGGGGCAATTTATGCCCACACTTATGGCATTTTTTAAAGCTAGAAGGTCCTTTGTTCAACACAGTGGTAACAGAATGGAATTTTTTTTTTTTTTTTTTTAATAGTAGAAGGGAAAGAGAGAAAAAAAAAGAATACCAGCAATGGTATTAAAAACTACACACCCATGTAAGATACAGAAAGAGAAATAGTTATCAACAATGCTAATAAGAATTACACACACTGTAAAGGTAAGGGTGTAATACTAAAAGAATACTATAATAAACTAGGCAAACAAAGAAAAACACTTATCATAAGCAAAAACTTGAGAGCACAAGCTGACCACATCTTTTCGCGAAAGCAGTAAATGAGATCAGAGGGAGGTTAGGAATTGGTGTGTTATGGGTAACGGAGTGACTCGAGAGCTTTTGGGGGGCCATGAGCTATAGTAACATCCGAGATAGATCCGTGAATCGGATCCAAGCCCAACAGTTGAGGATAGAATGAAAATTGACTTCAGATCATGTGTTTTAGGTAGCTTAACTTGAGTTGCCTAATTGTTTGAGCATACAGGTTCATAGGTGTTTACTAGGCTAACGACCACAAGGGCCTTTTTAAGCCTAGCCATGCATCCCAAATATCTGACAAGTTCTGAGACCCTTGAGAAGTGTAAGCATGGGCCTGGGAGATGAATCATTTACAGGCTACCTGTTTGCATTAGAGACATAGGTGCCAAACCAGGGATGAATTTCCGGTTTCCCATCCAATTGTCCAAGCTGCACTTGAATTGGGTTAGGGAGGAACTGTGCTTCACATGGATGGGGTGCCTGCTCCATAGACGGGGAAGTCTCTGGGATACATACCTATCTCTCCAGCAGGTCCTATTTATATCACAGTTAAGGTTTAAGTCTTTAAAACAGGTAATTCTGGTACTGTTTGTTTTGTGGATATCCAGGAGGTCCATCAGACTGGGGTCTGACAATGCCCAGTATGCCAGGCATAGATCTGCCCTCAAAAGCCTGTAGGAGACAGAATACAGGAATAGGGCCTTGAGGTAGTCAGCATAGGACATATTACTTACACATTGTATTCTTTTAGTGAGAAACCTCTGTGGACGTTCCAGTTGTTGGATATGTCTGGTTAGGTACATACCAAAGGGGGCATTGCACTCAATGACAGGTCTGATGAATGCCGAATACAGTGGAATAATGACCTCCTTGGATTTAGATGCTATGTCTTTGTTTACAAAGGAAGACATGGAAGGTGTCAAAGTTTTGAAAGCTGGCTGGCTGCCTATTATACCCTTGGCAGTATATAACCCACATAGTTAAGGCTACTGCAGCAGTGATCAATATGATGAACATATAGCTAATATGCTAGCTAAACAATTTATTGCAAATTTTACTTGATCCATTAATAACTATTACACAGATTCTACAGTGGGGTTTTTTATTACTATTATTACTACTGCTACTGTTGCTATTATTTCTTTTTTATCTATATGTTAATTAGATAAACCCACTAGACAAACTGTCCCTTTTCAGGGGCAAGCCAAGATCACTATCTAGTTAAGCGGCTTGCTCAGAATCACACAGTGGGCAAATAAAGATGGAAGGAATCAAACACTGTAACCTGGGCACATGAATTAGCTCACTAACAGCTCAGAGCTTTAGTCTTCCCATACTAATTGCTAGTTCTAGCCACTTCACTATAATTAATATGGAACAAGGTATCTTTAGCCCTCCCAAAAGCTAATAGCACCTTATTCATGGGCCCTGATAACTTATTAGTTTGCCCGATCATTGGTACCAAATACAGCCTATCTGAATCTTTACTTAAGTTCTTTAATTTATTATTAATTTATTTGTTATCTCCTAGAAAACAACCACTATAATGCTGTCACATATTGGTGGACCAATCACATTGCATGGTAACTATAAACCCGTTTGTCTCACAAGTTTTATATGTAAAACTATGGAACATATTATTTCAGACCTTGTTGACCTGGACAGTGAAAAACTCTTAACCCTGGATCCGTATCAAGTTGGCTTTGTCAAAGGTAGGTCCTATCTCTTTAACCTTGCTAAGAAAAAGTCGCTGAAGCAGTGATTAACGGTCATGCTGCACACATAAAATATTTATATCTGGCCAGGACCTTTGGCACTATTCCCCATGCAAACATTACTGATAGATTTGTAAATGTGAACCCCTATCACCTACACAACATGGCTTCTGTCCTTCCCATAGTACTAGCAATGCACTTCAAACCAATACAAACACTTTCAATAAAGCTGGAGATAATGGCAAACTAGTCTCTTCCTTACTTCTAGACTTCCCTTCAACACAGTTTCACACAGCAAACTTCTACTTCCAGTGTCTTTACTTGGCCTTTCCCAGTCCATCTTTCTGTGGTTCTGAAGCTACCTGTCCAATAGGTATCAGTCAGTAAAATTTCACTCGATGCTCTCTCCTTACCTCCCAGTCACCACTGGTACCACAAGGCTCTATCCTTGGTCCCCTCCTCTTTAACATTTTCACCAACACCCTCTATAACTCCAAACAACAGGCCACCCTAATACAATATGCAGACAATTCCACTCTCATTTCCAAATCTGACAACATGGCACATTTCAAAAAAAATTATTCAGGAAGCTTCAACAGCCACTGAAACATGGCTTTAACTCACAACTCATGCTCATCCCAAAAAAAACCCACCAAACTACTGCTTTTTTCCCCAAATCTCTTTCATGAAAAAAAAACAAAACAAAATGTGAAGTCTTTTCTCTTGATAATGCAACCACTGAAGTCACTTCTCATAGCAAATTATTAGGGGTGATAGAGGATGATAATCTTACATTCAACCCGCATATACAAAATTGCATAAGAAAAACTCATCAAAAACTAGGGATGCCTTAAAGAGCCAAAAACGTTCTCACCAATGCAACTAAAACTACATTTAGCACTACTTATCTCCTCCTCATACTTCTTTATGGCACTCCCATCCTTACTAACCTCCAGGCTTCACAAAAACTAAAACTTGAAAAATGCTATAACAAAGCTGTTAAATTTGCAGCAAATACCGCTTTGTTTAGAACTGCCTCATCAACTAACATATACACACAGCGTCTTACCACCTATAAAATTATCCATCATCCATCTGCCTGTCCAGCACTAAAAACATTCTACACAGATATGTTCCCAGTTGGTCACTGTGATCCAGTGACCAAAATCTCCTCTCATTCTATAAACCTATCAAATCTGCTGGGCATCGTCTGTACTCGTACAAAGTTGCTATGACCTGGAACTCATTACCTGCATCCATCATGTCAATACCCTCCCTCTCATCTTTCACAACCACTCAAAGACTTTCTAGCTAAAATCTGGTTCAGTTCTTGTTCAAAAGCAGGATAAACTATATTCCTAAATGTGAACAAGTACCTTTTCATTCCTTATACCTCCTTACTCTCCCTTTTCCTCTTAATTCTTTACTTCTATCAAACTCTCTTCCCTGACTTTCTCTCTGAATACCATATTGAAAATCCTGTTTGTATTAGACTAACTTACTTTTAATTTCTATACAAACTTTCTAAAATTTCTCTAAATATGAAATGATTCTCATATAACTAGTATTGATTTTTATCCAATTTTTTTTATATTATGTCTAATTTGTTAAATTTAAACTGCAGATGTCTTTAATTTTTGAAGCTTGTAAAATTATTGTTCTTAAAATGTTTTGTAATAATTTGGTGCTTTTCTCCTTGGGCCTCCACTGAAAATGGGCTTCTACCCAGTTGGATTTTCACAGTAATCAAATGTAAATAAATAAATCTATATGTTGTGCAGTGGGTAGCTAACTAGTTGTCTGACAGAACCCATATGCTTAGAGTTGCAGGCCACATCAGAAAGTAAAAGTGTTTTTAATGGTATTATGCCCTCTCCTGTTTGATATTTATTTCTCAGACTTTCAATATTCATGGTCCATGGTTATCATAGTGTTCAGACACCTGTAAACTATGTACCATTACTCATTGCTCCACCAAATCAAAACGGCCACAACATGGTTTAGACTATGTTAACAACTGCTGCAAGTATACAAGGGTCTCAGACTCAGACACTTTAATACAAGAAGTCACCATCAAGAGAATGGATGGATATTTCAGACCCATTTTAGATAAACAAAGCATAGTACACAATTCTAGTAATTCATTTGATACTAGTAATGTCAGTTTAAATAATGATGTAATCAGTGTTTTAACAAGAGAGACAGATTTTTCAAGAGCTTTAGTGCTTACCTTTTCTCAGGAACATAATATAATTAGAGAAATAATAGTTGATAATTGAACTACCCTAATGGAGGATTCTCACTGTAGAAATTATATCAGTGAAAAACCTAAAATAGTCTATAGAAAAGGTAGAAGTTTCAAGGAAATTTTAAAACACATAAATGATTCACCTACCCATGTTAACATAGGTATGACTAAATGTGGCAATTGTCATTGGTGCCACAAAATTAAAACAGGTGAATCTTTTCATGTTAGGAAGAGGAAGTTTAATTTATATAGTAAATTTAACTGTAAATCTAAAGCTGTTGTATAGTTAGCTATATGTAATTCATGCTCAACGTTCTATATAGGGAAAACAGAGAGACAGTTAGCCCAAAGAATATATGAGTATGAATATGCAATAAAGAAAAATAAATCGAATAATGCACTACCAAAACATATTAGTGAGTACAAAGATCACCAATTTTCTTTTATTGTGACTGACCATGTGGAAATGGAAGATAGAAGACCTTGGGCCTGTATTTAGAACTTAAAGAATTGAAGTGGCAAATAAGAACACAAGCAGATATGTGGCCCAGATTAAATGAGCGTAGCTCAATCACCACAGTATTGAAACTAAAGGCATTACATAGAAATAAAATTGTGTGATGCATACTGTATTATATGTATCTAATATGAATCAGTCACATACATTCTGAAAAAATCTATGCACAGATATATATATATATATATATATATATATATATACATAAACACTAGTTTATATGTTTTTCTACATGGTTTCTTAAAAATATTTATTTATACATAGATATATTTATTGAAGATTTTTTACATTTTATTAATTCATAATATCATATATAGTATTTACTTATTCATCTTCAAATTATGTGATTTTAATAATTGGTAGCATATGAATGGCAACATATATCATATACACTTTCTGAATGTCCCTTTAATAAGAGTGCTATCCACGAAGCACACTACATGTAGGCATTTGTTTTTATTGTTTTTACTATTACTTGCATTCTTTAGCTAAAATGTTGTTCAGTATGCTATATTAAGCAGGATAGTGGGCATAATTGATTAATGAGGTTTTTAATGAAGCAATTTACATGGTATAAAAGGAAGTGATGTCATGGTTTTAAAACTGTCTGAGGAACAGGATTCAAATGAAAGCGCTTATGGATTACTGTGGTGTATTTTTTATTTTTCATTTGATGTAATAAAGTGTGTGGTTTGGTGCAAAACTGAAGGATTTGTTTTTTCAGCTTGGTGGCTCCTGGTTCGTTTTGTTTTCATATATCACTCAACTTGACAGAACTCAGAGATTCCTACGTAAAATGGTCAATGGCCCGAATACTCTTAGTTGTCCAAAGTAGCAGGTTTCTGTCTGTACTCAGTGTCTCAAACTCCTTTACAGAGCTGTATCCAGTACTAGGCAACTTAGGCAGATTCCTAGGATGCTTTTTCTTGAGAGGGGCCCACTGGCTGGGGGGCTGCCACAAAAATTACATTTCTTCTTTAAGAACACACTCTGTATGCATTACATTTCTACTTTAAGACACACACTCTGTGTGCTTCAAACTAAATGTTAGGCAAAATGTATTGTCTCATAATTATTCTTCACAAAGTATATATTACATTGCTTCTCTTTTTCCTTCTTTCTTTTCCTGCATACTACTGGCTTCCCTCTTCTGTTGCTCCCTCTCTCTTTCCTCCAACCCATTCTATCTCTTCACTCTACATTCTCTGTTATCTCCTCTCTCTCTCTCCTCTCTTAGCTCTAAACTCTATGACACCACTTAGATAACTCCTCTTTGTTCCTCTATCCATATCTAGCACATTCCCTAACATAATTTGACAGTTTTTTTCTTTTTTTCTTTTTCTAGCAAACAATATCAGTGGCCAAACCTGTTAAGACTGACCTCACACGTACAACAACCACATCAAGTCCAAGCCTCTACAACCCAAGCAAACTACAGAGCAAAGTACCTCCAATAACATAATTGTATGTACACATATTGCCTTGTGGTAGCATCTCTTAAATAAAGCTGTAAGAACATCACCAAACCTCCTGGTGCGGTTACCCTGTTGCTCTCCTTGCTTCATTACTCTGATTTAGGTCCCTGTCTGATCTTAGCTGTTTACCTTGCATCAGTTCTAATAGGGTTAATCCTTCTCTACAGGTTACACTGGCTTAACAGTCATATACTCCTATTCTCCTCTCCTTTATGCTAGTTGGCAGAATATCTTAAGTAAATTAAAAGCTTCCCCTCCACTTACCTGCTGTATTCACTGATTGTTTTTCTTGGTCTCGGTGCTTTTCCCGCTCCTAGCCCAACCTGATCCACTAGGTCTCACTCTGCACCCCTACTCTACCCCCATTCCCAACCACCCCCATATCAATTACATTTATAACCAGCTTGACCCCACCCACTCACACTTCTCAACCTTTCACACTCCCTAGTTAATCTAATCTCCTCCCACAAACTCTTGACCCATCTACTGTTCTCCTTTACATATTTTACTCTCTTATTCTTCTCTTTTCTATCTGGCAGTTTCTACTAACCCTTACTATTATATATCCTCTTCCAACCTGCCCCTTCATTACTTACTCCCACCTCCCAACCAACCCCTATAAGCTATCCAAATACTCTAGCTCTGTCTTACCACTTTACTCATCCCACACTCACTTCCCTACAACACCACCATTGCTTTATCTCCTACAGATATCACCACTACATTACTATTCCTCTAACAGCATCTCTCTTATACACAATAATTCACCCTGCTACAATGCCTCTTATCTCTAATACTATTCTCTTTACTCTCTCTTTATACCTCTATCTGATCTTACAACTAACATCAGATCAAACTCATATACCTTTCAAAACTACTTGCACAAGTCTCTCATCAGCTACTCCGCAGTAGGCTCTAGTCTATAAACAACAGATTTAATTCTACAAACTAAACTAAAAATCCTCCCCCTTCTACACATCTATTTAACTAACTCTGATCTAAACAGCCACCACAAAACTAAAAAGCAGCTGCAACCTGTAAATATTCCCACTCACTGTAACCTAATGAAATGCAGCGACATACATCCAAACCCAGGCTGATTCTCTACTTCCTTCAACCAAACAAATTACATAAAATTCCTATACCTTAGTTCCATCAATCTTCAAAGCATAAGAAACAAAATCCCACACATTTATGCATGGATAAGCCAAAATTAACCCGATTTCACTGCCATCACAGAGACTTAGCTTAAACTATATATCAAAAAATGCAGAATTCCTACCCCCTAACTATACTTGCCTTAGAACAGACAGACTACAGAAAAAAGGTGAAGGCGTTGCCTTGATATACCCAAATGCCTTCACTGTAGTCCCATACACTAAACCCATTCCACAATTCTCCACAGCAAAGTTGCTAGTAGCCTTCCTAAAACTGAATAACTGTAAAAGTCTCTGTATCATGGTCTTATACATCCCCCCAGGCAATAACATTCCTATACTAGAAGATATTCTTGCCCGATCATCTAACAATATTAAAAATGAAACTATCATCTTAGGGAGCATTAACATTAACTGGCTTGATATTACTAACCAGGACCCACCACCATTAACTTATGTAATTATACCCAGCTGACCATCAATATAACTAGACCCAGCAATAAAAATGACGGAGGCGCAATCCTGGATTGGATCCTAGTTTCCGACCCTAATAATATCTCCACCTCTGGTACAGTACCAAATAGAATTAGTGACCACATACTAGCCTTTATAATACGTAAAATCACCTCAGCTGTAAGTAGACACCAACTTAAACAAACCAGAAACTTATCTCGCTTCTCCCTTGACACATTTAATGAACTCTTACAAAGTATCAGTTGGGCAGCATTAAAATCTTTGCATCTTGATGACACAGTTGAATTCTTCAATTCAACATTTCTTAAGCTCTTAAATAGTTTAGCCCCATCCTGACTAAAAAGACTCAAGACTAATCAGGCAAGCTGGCTCATCAAACCCACAAAGCAAATCATGTCTGCAAGAAATAAAGCTTGGAAAGCTTAGCAGAAACATACAAATCCTTCTGACTTCACTCTATATAAAGAGCTGTATAATCAGGCAAAATGACTAATCATTAAAAATAAAAAAGAACACTTCCAAAGTCTTCAGGACTGACAAACTAAACCCAAAGAAATTCTGGGAGCAATCAATTCCCTAATTCATCCAGTCTAAAACAATAATCCATGCCCACAACCAGATAAAACACCCTCTGAGATAGCCTCACTCTAACTTATACTTCATTGACACCACAGCTACGCTCGCCAACTCCTTCCCACCTACTAGCCCCAACTCACCTGACCAACCATCATCACATTCCTCACCTTATCTACCTAGTTTCTCTTTCTCACCTATACCTACCTCCACTATAAAAAAAACTCCTTCAAAAACTCAAACCTTGCACTAATGCTCCAGACAACTTACCTGCAGAATTCTTACAACTATCCACAAGTTCCATTGCTTACCCCATCAGCATACTCCTTAATATATCAATTCAGGAATCCATTATACCACATATCTGGAAAGAAGCATAAGTTCTTCCACTTCATAAATGCAGCAATAACTCTGACATCTCCAGCTTCTGACCCATTGCTATTCTCTCCCCCATCTCCAAAAATATTAGAAAAATGTCCCCATATTCAGCTTCTTAACCATTTAATTAAAAAACAACTTCTTTCCCCAACTCAATACAGTTTCAGGCCAGGTCACAGTACTAACACAGCTCTCATTTCCTTTATGGACACAGTAAATAGTGCTTGTGATGCTGGCTTCATTGTCTCTTCACTCTTCCTCGACCTCTCAAAAGCCTTTGGTACAATATCTCACCCCCTTCTACTCACCAAACTCTCCAATTTAGGTATCTCACCCCCAACCTTAAACTGGTTCTCAGACTATCTCACTGGTAGACAACAATCCACAAAATGGCAGCATTCCTACTCACCCTTCCTCAACATAACCACAGAAGAACTCTAGGGATCCATATTGAGCCCCCTTCTATTTAGTATATTCATTAACAACTTCCATAACACTGTTACTCAAAGGCACCATGATCCAATATGCAGATGATTCTACAATCATCTGCACTGCCAAATCCACTTCTGAGCTACAACTACTAACCCAAGAAGCTTTTACATCAACTGAAACTTGGATGTCAAATAACCATCTTGCTCTAAACCCCAATAAAACTAAACTCCTATTATTCACCCCCCCAAAAAAAACTACCCCCTTAATAAGAATTAATTCTCTGTCCACTCCCAGAACAACACTATCATAGAAGTTGTTTCAAGCACCAAACTGTTAAGTGTCATCAATGATGAAAACCTATCATTCAATCTCCATATCCACAGCAACATCAAAAAAACACATCAAAAACTGAGTACCCTGTATAATCACAACTATTTATTTAACCTCACTGCAAAAAAGACCCTAGCCTCATCCTTTCTGCTACCATCCCTATTATATGGTGCCCCTATCCTTACCAATATCCAGTCCTCTCCAAAAACCAAACTTGACTCATGTTACAATACGTCGCCAAATTTGCAACAAATGCAAAATTCTCAGCACACCACTGTTCATCTCTACGTCAACTAAACTGGTTTGAACTTCCACATTACCTCACTTACCTACAGTTAACTATTGCAAATAAAATTATATATAAACCATCAGCTTGCCCTTCTCTTTCCTCCTTACTGTCTTTGTATCACCCAAACAGACATCTAAGATCCGAAAACAAAATGCTCCTCGAAGTAGAAAAACCTAATCTCTCAGCCTGTCAAATGCTCTATTCATTCACTGTCTCTAAACTATGGAATGCCCTTCCCAGCTTCAATCACTTCCATCTGTAATCCTGCTCTCTTTAAGAAGTCCCTTAGACATCTCTCCTCTGTCTGGCTATGCTCATGTCAAAATAACTCTCTCTAAAAACTGCTACTCCTACTTTAAACTACACTACTCCCTGGCTTGCATGTGTACCTATTAACTCTCTCCATACCCTAACCCCTTTTGCTATACCTGTACTTTACTCATCTTTACATTGTCTTCTGTCCATTTCTCACTTCCATAACCAACCACTTGAGCTATTACTCTGCCTTGATAATATCCTCTGCTCATGCCTTGAATATCTAACAATTAATATAATAAAACTGTCATCCCATTTGTATAAACCCCCAGCAGTTTAGAATCTCTAAATTGATATTCTATTTGCATAAAGTCCATCAAAAATGTTAATTACTTTACATAATGTAAATGGGTATTATGTATGTAAATAATCTGTACCTTTCTGTTCATACAATATTCAAGCTTGTAACTGTATATACTCTATAATACCTGTTATTTCCTGCATGTATTTGTATTTGCATCTGATTTGTTAATTGTATGTGGAGCTTTTCTCCCAGGGCCTCCATTGAAAATGGGCTCACATAGGCACAGTGGACCTTCCCGGTAAACAAATGCAATAAATAAATAAATAAATATTAACTTCCACTTTTCTTCACAAATGAGTTAAATAAAATGTTTATAATATGCTTATGCTAAGAATCCACTACAATGCAGAAACACAGTTCACCTAAGTTGTAATTATATATTTCAAGTGTTTTATAACTGCATTCTCTTTAATGTCATATTATAGTATACTGACAGGAAAAGTAAGTGCTGAAGGAGTTAAGAGATGTTTACTATGTTTTAGAGTATCTAGTTCAAATGTTAATGAAGGAAGGAAAGAAAAGAAAACATTGTGTAAGGATATCTTTTGTAAGTTCTGGCCTCCTCAGGCTAGGGGATGAGTCATTGTAAGGATGTCTGTATAGGTAATGTATTTTGGTACTAAATGGTACAAGGCCAGAGGGCAGATTCCTAAACCCAGATGGTCTATGTTTTAGAGAGGCCCAGTTGTCAAGTATTCATGTGAAGCTCTAAGTGAGAATCATGAGGGCATAAAATATTTTTAAATGTATTGATTTGTTAACCAATATGTAACATCAGAATTCTGCATCCATGTAACTGATAAGAAATAGTATATAAACTGTATGCTTCATCTTCTTGGGCAGACTGATTTGGAAATTGTAAAGGCAGTCTCCCAGTGCTGTGATTTGTTTGGTTATAATAAAAAGCATACTTTGCACATCTGAAGTGGTATTTTTGACAAGACTAACAGGTAAATCTTTTTGTTATTATCTTAATGTTGTACTTTAACATTTGGTGCTGTGACTCAGATCTGAACATTGGTATTGCTGCAGGGCAGTGTGGAATAAATTACAAGGGCCCAACACAGAAAGTTCATCTGTGAATTCCGCACTGTTTTGTAGGGAATAGTCAGAGCTTCTGATAATTAATTATTCAGGCTGTGCAAACTGTTGCTAGACTTAATGGGGAAAATGAATTTGTGGAAGATATTTTTTTTTCTCTCTCTTTTAGGTAACTGTAGTTAAAAGGTGTGACATGAGTGAATAACTTGTTTTGTCGAATGACTGAGTTTGCTTATTAAGTATATGGTGTTTACTGTTTTGTTGAATGACTGACTTTGCTCGTTAGGCATATGGTGTTTACTGTTTTGTTAAATGACAGAAATTTGTTTGTTAGGAATATGTAAATTAATAGTGGGAGGACCCCACAGAAAATATAGAAAAGTTTATTAATGTGTATATGCATACACCAAAAAAAGGAATTTAATACAAGGAGGTGCCTTGCGTTGAGGCTGTACCCTCAGGACAAAAAGGTAAGCAGTATGATTGTTGCTTTGTGTTGTTTACCATATGGCTATTGTTTTTGCGGTTTTGTAATGTATGACTAAAGAGAGAGAAAGAAAGGAAAAAAAGAAAGTTAAAAGTAAAGTTAAATCAAATTCATGAGCCCATAGCATGTTGGGACATAGGTGTGTATGTTGTTAAATTAAGTTAATGTGCCCATAGCACATTGGGATGTAGGTGTAACTGTGTAAAAGTGTCCTCAGATGGGTCCAAAAGAGTAGTCAGTTCTGGACACAGTACTTATCCGCCCTGTTATCCTGATTGCAATGCTGGAGCTGTACAGTTTGAGCTTGTGATGGAACAAACGCAAGAGGGTACTGTTGGAAAAGGCTGATCAAAACCTTTCCTCTATCGTTGCATGATGACAGAATTCCTGCTCTTCCTTCCCTGAATGGTGTGTGGATTAATGTAGTTATTTCTTTCCTCTGAATTAACCAAATCCAGGATCTATAAGGTAAGTCTTAACAGGAAAAAATCGGAACAAAAGTAAGCAAGCAAGAAAAGGGAATGCTTGCATATTTTATGTATCACAATTATGGCAAATAAAGTTGTAAGTATTTGAATGAGTGGTTTCAGCTTACTAAAAATTGATCTGGTGGAGTATTTCCATTAAATGAATCTTATGATAAAGACCTATTAATGAAACTGAAGGGTATTTTTGAAGAAAAGAAAAGCAAAGTAAGAGGTGAACAAATGTCAGTATTTTATTCTTGGTATACTGAAGCTCTTAAAAGGAGTTAACATTAAGGGGGTTGCAGGATGCAAATAAGAAATTGCTGCAACAGGTAAAAGAGGTTAAGAAGGCAGTACAGACCAGTAAAAAGGTATCCCTTTATCCTGTCTTGGCAGGTTTGGAACAAACTGAATGGATGGCCAAAATGAAAAAAACTTCTGAAGAGGATAATAATCCTTCAGCAGTTAATGCACCTCCACCCCCACATGTACCGGTACGGATGGCTCCTGTACATGATTCTGCTGTTTCCCAGACCCCTACATTTCAGTCAACTGTCCACTGGACACCAAGTCAGCATGATACTGTTACATCTCAGACTAGTTCCCCTGTTAAACCTTCATCTTCCGAATAGGCATCTGCAGTCAAGGGGGGGGGGGGTTCTTCTTGTCTTTCTCAAACAGCTTTGACTTCTCCAACAGAGGCATAAGTACTTGACACTCTTGTAGTTCATCACACATCCTCACATGATAAGTTAGGACAGCAGGTTATGGCTTCTGGACAAGACCTTTTGGCACCTCTACGGAAAATTCTGGGGGCTAATAATAGAGAGTTGTTCATCATCCTTGGACCCCTGCTGATCTGCATACTATGTATAAATGTTTTACAAATATTAGAAAAGTTCCCTTAAGATTTAGGGAGAAATTAAAAACTATAACAGAATGTTACAATCCTACCTTGACAGATTTAAATTAGCTGCTGAGGGTAGTTAGTTCAGGTAAAATAAAAAACAACAGTTACGTGAGAAGGCTGAAATAACAGATTTTACTCTCACAAGGAATGCACTAATAGATAAAAGGACAGCAATGTTAAATAAAATTACAAAAGTGTGTCACGTTAGGACTGACTGATCTAAGACATGTAAGCAAACTAAAGGGAAAGCCCCTGCAGACTATTTGAGCCACCTTAAAGCAGTGTTTGCTAGACATTCAGGAATACCAGATCCAGAAGAACAAGCTAAGCCAGCTATTGCAGTAGCTTTTGTGCAGGGTCTGCAAGCCCCTGTAAATAAATCAAATAAAGCAAGTGCTTATAGACTGGCAGGGAAAGGACATGGAATCTTTATTAAGTGCTGCAAATCACTCTACTGAGTATCATAAAAAGATGGAGAAAGGATACTGAGGATAAGCTGTTAACTTTTCAGATAAGGCAGCTAAAAGCCCAAAGGAAACGGGGCAGAGGCAGGGAAAGGGGGAGAGAAATTGCTAGGGAATTTATTAAGAGTGCTAGCCAAGGGAAACAAAGTGCATCTGGTTGGCAACAAGAAGCTGGCAGTGCCCCTCCTGCCTCATCTAATGAATCTTGTTTCAAATGTAGAGAAGCAGGACTTTGGAGAGGAAAATGCCCACACAGGCAAATGCAGAGAGCACAAAATACCTGGACATAATGGCATCCAAATTATAATAATCCTGCATTTTCTCTACTACCTCCTCACACTGGAAGGAGTCAGAAATCACTGTACTGACTATGTCAGGAAAATGAGACAAAAATAAATCTTGATCCTTTGTTGCCAACTGATCAAAAGGGACGCTATGTTAAGGTAGAAATAAATTCAAAAAATTCCTTTCCTAGTAGACACAGAAGCCACTAGGTTTGCATTAAAAGTTACTTTAGCTAGTCAGATGCCAGTATCAAAACAAAGTAAAGGCAGTTGGAATAACAAATGTTACTGTTATGTATCCTGTTTCAGAACCTATACTCATTCCTTTAGGTCTGATCAAAAAAAAGGGATTCCTTTCATTCGACTACACTGGTAAATCTGCTAGAGAGACACCTATTATGCAAACTGGGTTGTACTATTTACTGTACACCAGAAGGGGTGTATCTGAATGCTCCAACAGAATCAGAGGGAAAAGTATTAGCAGTCTTAAAAGAAGCTGAGAAACAGCCTCTTAAAGGCATACATAAAACTGAAAAACTGCTACAGCAGGTATCTAACAACTTATGGGCTAAACACACTAATGAAGTAGGTATATTAAAATCTGCAAAACCGGTAAAAATAAAACTGAATCCATCAAAACCTCTCCCCAGAGTTCCGCGGTACCCACTGAAACCAGAAGCAGAGCAGGGAATCAAATCTGCAATTCAGTCCTTGATACAAGGAATAATAGTGCCAGCTAAAAGCCCTTGTAATACTCTGTAAAAAAGGCAGAAAAAATTGCAAAATTTGAGGGCTATAAACAATGCAGTATTACCAACTTTTCCTGTGGTTTCAAATTCAGTAACAATACTTAGTTGCATACCACCAAATATTTCTCAGTAATAGATCTCTCTTCTTTTCTATACCTATCCACCCTAAAATCAGTTTTTGATTGCCTTTACTTATTAGAGACAGCAGTATACATGGACACAGTCACCAGAAAAATACACTGAATCTCCATTATTTTCTCAAATTCTAAAAAAAGGATTTGAAAGATGTGATATTTCCAGGTGGGACTGTTAGTACAATATGTAGATAATTTACTAATAGCATCGGATTCTTTTCAGCAGTATCAGCAGGATATTCTACATCTTCTGACTATTCTTGTGGGAAAAAGACACAAGGTATAGAGAAAAAAATTCCAGCTATGGTCACTTCAGGAACATTATCTTGGTCATTTGATATCTCAGAGTAGTACACAGGTGTTGCCATCTCGTATTGAGGCAATAGCTAAGGTGCCATGTCCAACTACTCAGCGTAAGTTTAGATCTTTCTTAGGTATGACAGGGTATTGGATTTCTAATTATGCAGAAATTGCTAAACCTTTGACAAATCTTTTAAAAAAAAATACACCAGAGCCCCTCCCTTGGAATAGTGAAAAGGAAAATTCATTTCAGAATTTAAAGCAAGCTTTAGCTACTGTACCAGGTTTAGGGTTACCAGATTATAGAAAAACTTTCATTTTATTTGTCATGAAAGAAATGGATTTGCTCAGGGAGTGCTTGCACAAAAACATGGGGACATCTACTATCCAGTAGCTTATTATAGTACAGCACTTGATTCTGTTGCAAACGGATTCCCACCATGTCTAAGAGCAGTTGCTGCTGCCACCATTCTAGTCCATCTAGCACAATCACTGGTGCTCGGGCATGATCTTACAATAGCTGTTCCCCCATTCTGTAGAATCTCTCTTACTTAAAATAAAAACTCAACCACTTTCATCTGCACATCTAACTAATTATGAGCACACATTACTTTCAGAGCCATCTATTTCTCTATTAGACTGTTCTGTCCTGAATCCTGCATCTCTATTACTTATTATTAAAAATGGTAAAGCACATGATTGTGTGTGTGTGTGTGTGTGTGTGTGTGTGTGTGTGTGTGTGTGTGTGTGTGTGTGTGTGTGTGCGTGCGTGCGTGCGTGTGTGTGTGTGTGTGTGTGTGTGTGTGTGTGTGTGTGTCTACTTTCTCCTAGAAATGACTTAAAGGACACTTCTATACACGGCCCGGAATTGAATCTATTTGTGGATGGTTCCTGTGAAAGAAATTGAAAGGGTCATTTAATAAGAAAAATAGCTGTTTGCACTGAAAATGAAATCTTGCTTCAACAAAGATTAGAGGGTGTTCATTCTGCCCAAATAGCTGAATTAGTGGATCTGCAAAGGGCTTTTAAATTAGCCAAAGACAAAATTGCCAGCATTTATAAGGACAGTTGCTATGCCTTCGGAGTAGTGCATGATTTTGGGCAACTCTGATTTTGGGCAACTCTGAAAGCAGAGAGGTTTCTTAACTTCATTAGATACTAAAATTAAAAATTATGTATATGTGAATGATCTATTAGAAGCTCTTTTACTGCCTAGACAGCTGGCCATAATCAAATGTAGTGCCCATCAAACGGGTATAGATAGGATTACAAAAGGAAATAATTTGGCAGGTCAAGCTGCTAAACAAGTTGCAGAAAGATATTGTGCAAACTTAAATGTGGTGTTATTGCAAATGTCTAACAATGATGATGTATCTGATTTAAAAAAAGTGTCAGTTTTCCAAGTTAAAGCATCACAGCGAGAAGTTCAGAGGTGGCTTAAGGATGGATGCAGTAAATCTGTCGATGGCTTATGCCAACATCTAGACAGCCAACTGATGGCTCCTTCCTCCTTGCTACCTTACCTGATAAGGGCATATCATTTACCGGTCCATGCAGCATTGTTTAATCAAATTACCTGAAATTGGTATGCTCTTCATGTCTCTTTGATACTTCAGTTTGTTAATAACTGTGCAACATGCTTAGAGTATAATGTTAGGAAAAAATGAAAACATTAATGATGCATATTTACCACCACCTTGGGGACCTTTTGATAATTTGCAGTTGGACTTTGTCCAGATGCCAAAAGTATGTATTTTGCAATATATCCTGGTGGTGGTGTGTATGTTTTCTGCACAGGTAAAAGTTTACCCATGTCATAGAGCCAATGCAACAACTGTTGTAAAAAAGCTTATGTATGATTTTATTCCTAGATTTGGGTACCTTGTATTATTACCAGTGACCAGGGAACCCATTTAACGATTCCCTGATAAAGAAACTATGCAAAATGTTTAATACTAAGTTGAGTCTTCACTGTCCCAACCATTCGCAATCATCTGGAGTAGTAAAGAGGGTTAAATAAGACCCTTAAAAATAAGATTTCAACATTTCTGCTGAAACAAACTTTAAATGGCCCAAGGCACTTCCCTTAGCATTAATGAGTATGAAAAGTACATTAAATAATAGAAGAAAACTGAGTCCCTATGAGATATTAATGGGGAGACTCATGGCCCTTCCAGCTCCTCCCCCTGTGTCAAATAAAGAATTAACTCTAACGGATGATGTTAAACTACCATACTGTGAAAGTTTTATCAATTTTTTGCAGCAGGATCATAAAACTGTACAAAAAGCTCTTCCTCAGCCTCCTGACTAGCCCTGTTACCACCTGCAGCCGGGTGACTGGGTTTATGTAAAAACCTTCCAGAGAAAAAAAAAAAACGATTTGAGCCCAAAGTGGAAAGGCCCTTTCCAGGAGTTGTTAGCAACCCTGACTGCTATATGCTATGCAGGACTACCAATCTGAATTCACTCGTCTCACTGTAAGACCTGCCATGTGGGGTCCCAGACGAATCACCATTGTCAGTGAAGGAAGATCAAAGTGAGATGGACAAATCATCTACCCCAGTAAAGGACTAAGGAAAAAATCAAGTCAAACAACAATTCATGATGAATCTTGTAACAACAGGCACTTTTGCTTTATTTTTGTTGATGTTTCCTTTTGTAAACTGGTCAAAAGAAAATTGTTTCCTGTTGGTTCTTCGACAATATGTTGTGAACTTAAATGTGACAAACTGTTGGGTGTCTTCACATATACCTCATCATTCTAGGGCAGGGATTCACATAATTCCAATCCCTGCATCACAGGTTACATTTAAAAAGATCTTATTGACATTACTCTAACTTGGAGTAACTTGACTAATTCTTTTAAAAGTTGTGTCTCTTCAGCTTGAAACCACAAATCGTGGAGACAAATGTTATGCCAAAAACAGGACTGTACCAGTAAAAACCAGCAAATGTTTAACAACACTAGACATAAAAGTGTTAGACTCTTTACACTTAAAAAGCTATGATTGGGACCATGATATGGGCATGATAGAGGATCCTTACTATATTTGCGGTGATTGCGCCTACCCCTGGTTGCCTACAAACTGGTCAAAATGTTGCTGTGTGGGCTATATTCCTCCCGCTATTCAGCATTTTGGAGACCCTTCAGCAAATAGACTAAGAAATGAGTGAGAAATCCAGTGGGCAGAGCAAGTATTTTCAGCCTTTGTTCCTGTGCATGGAGTGCAATGGACAATGCTTAAAATCAACATGCTTACTCAAATTCTTTAAAAAGTAGCAAACCATACTTCACATCACATCAGGATGGCAAATCAAGAAATGACTAAAATGCAAACTGTGGTGTTACAAAATTGACGGACACCTGATATAATGCTTGCTGCAAAAGGGTCTCTGAATTCTTCCAAGCCTGACAAAAAATTAGATCCACCATTCATCCACCACGGATTTAACTCAGGACATAGCTTAGCCAGTTCCAAAATCCTCAAGAAACACTGACTCTTCCTGGGAAGGGCTTTGGAAGGCCAATTACTTTTCTGCCTCAGAAGCCTGAGAATTTTTCCAAACAGACTTCCTCAAGGTGATCTGGGGACCTATCCTCTTCATAGAAGTTGGTGTTTTCTGTCAAGGATTCCTAAAGAAAATCAATGTGCCTCCTCTTGTACTTATGCTTCCAGGGGATTTCCCCATAGGGTTGTGTGTGAGAAGTCCTGCAAAAGGACTGTCTGAAGACTCGAAGAAGCCAGCTTCCTCTCTGGGGAAGAATGAGCAGACTCAGGGCCAAGGGCAGCCAGCTGGAGTGGAGCGGAACCAGAAAGGGGCAAAGATGTCCTATTTCCAGTCATGTGGATAGCTTTCTCCACAGACTTGATTGCAGAAGTCGATAGAGAGCCCAGGAGTACCCCAGTAAGAATCAAAGCCAACTGTCTAGAGAAATCCAAGGCTTCCCCATGACCCTACCTCAATGCAGAAGTCAGAGCCAAACTATCTAGCTCCGAGGCCCTGATGGGAAGGGATAGCCCCAAAAGCCTAAGAGTTGAATCTCTACCCATGGATCTGGTGCCAAAGCTATGGCTCTGAGATCCCTTCAGCTCCAACAAGGTCTGCACCAGTTGGATCAGAGAAGAAGTCGGAGACGATGAGGGCTAAACCTTCAGATCTGACCCACATAATCCTAGAATTCCTAAATCCCATACCTCCAAAGCTGAAGAATGAATCACAGCAGGAATAATTACAGGTATTTGGAATGGTCAGAAGCTCATGGGTCCATTGGGAGACAGAGCAAGGAGCACTCCCAACTGAATTTGAGTTCTGAGAAATTTTCTCATCATTCTGTCCACACCTTCTTCAGTCAGGCTCCTGGTAGATCTGAAGGATGAGGAGATATAGAACCTCTAAGTGGTGTTTATTTATTTATCGACATTTGATTACAGAGAAAATCTGACTGGGTAGAAGCCCATTTTCAGTGGAGGCATGGGAAGAAAACCTTCAAATTATTACAAAACATTTTAAGAACAATAATATTACAATCTTCAAAAAATAAAACAAACATCTTCAGTTTAAGTAATTATAACAAATTACACATAATATAACAAATTGGTTAAGAATTGATACAAGGAATATGACAATTATTAAATATTTAGAGAAGTTTTAAACAGTTTGTAGAGAAATTAATGGTAAGTTCTTTTCTTTCTTTTTTCGGCTGCTCCCGTTAGGGGTTGCCACAGCGGATCATCTGTTTCAATTTCTTCCTGTCCTCTGCATCTTGCTCTGTCACACCAACCACCTGCATGTCCTCTCTCACCACATCCATAAACCTTATCTTAGGCCTTCCTCTTTTCCTGATACCTGGCAGCTTCATCCTTAACATATTTTTCCCAATATACTTTGCATCCCTCCTCAGCACATGTCCAAACCAACGTAATCTTGCCTCTCTGGCTTTGTCTCCAAACCTTCCAACCTGGGCTGACCCTCTGATATACTTATGTTAATCCAAGTTAGTCTAATATAAATAGAAATAATATGAAGTGAGGCGAAAAACAGGCTTATGGTACATTAGAAAGTCAGGAAACAGAATAAGATAGCAGTAAGTAAGTTAGTGAAGGAGGGAGAGTAAGGAGGTATAAGGAATGAAAGGGTACTTGTTCACATTTAGTGATATAGTTTATCCTGGTTTTGTGCAAGAGCAAAGCCAGATTTTATCTAGGAAGTCCTTCAGAGTGGTTTTGAAGGATGGGAGGGAGGGTAGAGTACAGACAATTTCCAGGTTTCTTATAAAAATGGAGAGTGTAGCCTTGATGAAATCAGCTCCAGAGAAAACCTGGAATGTCTATGGGGTGGAGACTTAGCAGGAGAGAGTGTCAGATGCAAAGAAGTGGACGCATCCAAGGCCTTGGGTATTTTGGACAGTGGAGCTGAAGTTGGAGCTGAGTGAGAAAAGTGGTCAGGGGAATACTTCCTCGACTCTGTGGGCTTTTCTGTGGACTTCTCGCTTTTCACCACCAAGATTTTTCCACTGATTTCTTTGCAGAGGGGGAAGCTCCAGACAATGAAGTATAGGAAGACAAAAGTAAACTTTTAAGAACTAACTTGCTCCTGCACTCAACCAAGGCTCTGTGGTTGAAGCAGGAACAAATCTCTTACTCAACTGCAAGATGTGCAGCCCCATGACAATACATGCACTCTGACTAGGCATCAAAATTAGGCATCTTATGCCCACATGAACAGCATTTTTGAAATCTAGTAGGTTTATTAGACATAATACAGGCAACAAGGAAATCCAAACCAGAAAATTGCCAGTACAGTAATAAAGAAAAAAAAATACCCACAATGGTAATTAAAGAACTCCCAAATATTTCGGGTAAGAAATACCAACAATGTTAAAAAAAAGTTACTAGTAAACTCGCAAAAATGGGGGGGGAGGGCTGTGCGAGGCCTAGAGTGAGATAACAGCACTAGCAACTAACAGAAAAGTCTATATAACTACACACCCACACACACTTATATATACACACATATATATAAATATATATATATATAAATATATATAAATATATATATATATATATATATATATATATATATATATATATATATATATATATAGGTAGGTAGGTAGGAGTAAGGAAAAAAACCTCAAAGACCTGAGAAAAGTAAGAGGTAATAATACCAAAAAAAGATCATTTCTCATCTCCTAATAATTTGAGCCATGTCAACCACGTCTGACTGCTGGAAGCGGCAAATGAGATCTCAGGTAATCTGGGGCTTGAGAGAGGATTATGGATTAGGGAAGGAGTTTGCGCTACAGATCCAAAGTCTGAGAAGTGGAAAAAGTCAGATCCAAGACCATATCAGAGACTGAATAGTTGAGGAACAGAGGAAAAAGATATCAGATTCCTCTATACTGAATTCAAGTATTGCTTCATCTAATGGTAGCATTTTTAGAAATGTCCTGTTGTAAGATTGTATACTAAAAGTAAAATGCCCTATATGGAAACTAGTTAGGTTGCATACTAAGTTATACTGGTGTTGCCTAGCGGAGTGGCTACTGATTCTATTGGCAAAAGTGGGTAGATGTCACTTAGAGTATCAGGTAAGGTACCTATAGTGGATATATTACAAGAGATTGATGATAGTAGCATCCAGTCAAACAATAATGCTCTGTCAGTGGATTTACTGTATCTGGTTGGAGTCTCTGTGAGTTGTTTAAAGTTGTATGCATATGTACACAATGTACATATACATACATAAATAAACTCAAATACCTAAAACCTTGTGTGACGCCCGTGTACTGGCCCAGCAATCAAGGAGCCTCAGTCCTCATCATTAACACCAGTGGGGGGGCGTCCATATAGGGAAAGGATAATAAATACACACACAGTAAAGTACAATTTCCCTTAACAGCACACAGAGATCACAGTCAGTCTGGGGCTGGTTTCTCCCTTTCTCTCCAGGACCCCAATAAGACTCCCCACTGGCACAGCTATAGGGTCCAGATCTCAGCCTAGTGGGCAAGCTAAAATCTCCAGCACCCTCTCTGTCCAACCAGTGCTTCGTGTCCCTGCCCAAGTAACTGACACACACACTTTGATATAGGAGTTTATACAACCACACAGACACGTCTGGGGAAGGCTGGCACAGGTTCTCCAGCTGTGCCCCTTTTACCCAGACTATATGGTAGAAATCACTGCCACCACCCAGTTAATATTTATCAGCTACTCAAAGGCCCTTAAAAGGGTGTCCAATTATTACTGTGCAATATTATTATTCAAATGGTAAGTGCAACCTAACAGTCAAGACTTATTTGGAGTGACTTGGTACAGTATCACTATATACATGCAATGTACTCTTAGAGCTTAAAGTATCTCTACACAAAACAGCCACAGTTGAAAGGTTTAAAAATATTTAATAATAAAAACACAAGACAATACTTCTTACTACACAGTGCTAATCAAGAGTTCAGAGACACAGAGAATTTTTTAAAATAAAACAGTAGAAATGTTCTGACTTCATAGAAAAACAAACTAGTCCAATCTTCCTATTTCCTAGCTATATCTAAGAGAAAACACAGTTCTAAAATCCTACTTACATCTAGACACAGGCAGAGATCTGGTGAGTTGGATGTTCTCAAGACAAATGCTGTAATGCTCTCATTCTTCCTGTCCTTAAATTGATAACCCCGCACCACTGATTCATTTCAGATTACATTATTTCTTTCTGGTTCTCAGGCTAACAGATTCTCAGAGGTTAATAGCCCTTGATCTTGATGCTGGTCAGGAAGCCAGAACAATAAAAGAATTTATACATGCAAATTCTAACAATTAACTCTGGTCTCAAGACAATAGCCAGAATTCCTTCATCCAGACATATCAGCTCCAAGTTGTGACATCAAAGAACTGACTTATTAGCTTTGCTACTGTAGAGTGCACTGTTGTTACATTTTTGCAGTTCCACATCTAACAGCATTTTTCCCATTTAAGAGAACAAGCCTGTGGCTTATATTAATATTTACAAATGACAGAATTATCTACAAAATTCTATCTGGCTAGGCTGGCAGCCTTCACCTATCTTCACACCTTGTATGCCCAGTTATGTTAGCAAGTATTTTCAATATAAGCATCATTTGATTTCAACAACTAATTAGAATGCAGTATTTTAAAGCCCCTTATACTAATTTGTTAACACTGTCAGTTTATATTTCTTTTCAATATAAGCATCATTGGCTTTAAACAATCACCCAGAATTCATACTGGAAAGCATATTTCTCAACTGTACAGATTTGCACAGAATGTCTAGATTTTTGCCTCATAGTTTTCATCCAGTTTTCATAAAACTGTATTTTTCTGGCAAATTATTGGCAAACCATTAAAGATTGAGGTTAGAAAATAGTAACAGACATTTTAGTTTCAGACGTCATACCCTTCAGAAATTTCATGCTAATGCAAAACCTGTTATTCTATCAACTTTCTAAGTTTGTAAGACCAAAATTTAAAAATTGTCCCAATTTTTGGACTTTTGTCCCACTTTTATTTACAGCTTTGTCCAGATTTCTTGCTCTAAGAGATTGAGAGGTATGCTGGAAAGACTCTTATGCTGCTTTGAAATAAACTGTTCACAGTTTATCAATTCTGAGGAATTTCATATACAATCACTGTCAAAAATTAATGAAAAGTGATTATAATTTGCAGAAAGACATAAAACACATTTTGGAATTATTTTTCCTTCATACAGAGTCACAGGTACCAGTAAAGTATGTACTATGTTCTATACTCATACCTTAGTTGTAACTGTGACAGTACCAGGGTGGGGTTACATAGGAATACAGGATTATAGTAATGCCATATTTATTACATTAAACTTTATATCAAAAGCTGCAACAATTTATACAGAATATAAATGCAGCCATTATGAGTGTAGCATATGGAAAAAGAAGTTATGTACTCACCATAATGTTCCATGTGAGTTGTTTATCTCACCTTTATTCTTTACTGATGGGTTCGGAGTCGATCCTCGGCTCCTACTAGGCCAACTGCAAAAGCTCGAAGTCTTCAACCAGCTCGAGGCCAACTTCCTATCCCATGATGCACCCTGATCTTCCCTCAGATCTTGTTTGCTGCATGACTACTTAGTATAAATATGCCACTCAGAGTTGGATAAGAGACAAAGCACTCTATATGGACTTCAAGTAGAGTGGATGGGGGTTGGAGGGTGGGACGTAAGAATGAAGGTGAGATGAACAACTCACAAGGAATGTTATGGTGAGTATATAACTTCTTTATGTGAAATTGTTCTATCTCACCGTTCATTCTTTAATGATGGGTGGCATCCCAAGCACCATTTTCTCGGGTGGCTCACGGGAGTATATTCCTCAGAACTGTGAAACCAAAGGAGGCCCTGTCCCTGGAGGCCTTGTCTACTTTGTAATGAGTGATAAAGGTATGAGGTGTTGACCAGGTAGCTGCTGCACAAATACAGTCTAATGGCAACCTCGCAAAAAATGCTAATGAGGTTGAAATAGCTCTAGTAGAGTGGGCCTTTATGTTTTGTTGCAAGGGGGCATTTTGTGAGTTGTAAATGAAGGAAATGCAATCTGATAGCCACCTTGACAAGGTTACTTTTGTCACTGAGGCACCCTTCTTTGATTCTGAAAAGGAAACGAACAGTTGATTCGTTGACCTGAATTGTTTAGTTTTGTCTAGATAAAATCGTAGAAAACTGGCAACTCAATAGACTGGTTAAGATTTGCCTCTGAACAAACTTTTGGTAAAAAGGATGAATTAGTTCTGAGCAAAACTCTGTCATTATGGAAAATCAGATAAGAAGGTTTGATGGTTAGGGCTTGCAGATCAGAAATCCGCCGAGCAGAAGTAATGGCTCTCAGAAAAATAGTCTTCCATGAAAGGAATTTCAAAGAACAGGATGAGGCTGGTTCAAATGGGGGGTAGTATGATTCTGGAGAGAACAACATTTAGATTCCATGGCATGACCGGAGCTCTGATTGGTAGCCTCAAATGAATGGCACCTTTAAGAAAGGCTTTAACAAGTTGATGTAACATGACAAAGTCTTGGAAACCAAAATGAAAATTTGATGTTGCTGCTAATTGAACTCTGATGGTAGCTGCAGCCGCTCCTTCATTGAAATGTTTAGTTAGGAATTCCAGTATAGATGGGATCGGAGCTAGGTAAGGATCAACATCATTTTGAGAGGGCCATGAAGAAAATCTCTTCCATTTGCCAAGATATAACTTTCTGGTAGATGATTTATGAGAGGATGTTATAATATGTTGGGTCTCAGTTGAGAGGCTGTAAATCCTGGCTATTGTGAGAATTGGAGCAGCCAAGCTGTCAGTTTAAGGGAATGAAGTGAAGGATGAAGAGCCCCTGATGAATGGGTCAACAGATCCAGAACTGGGTCCAGGATTCTTCCAAAAGATGAGGCTGGAGGAAGGGAAACCAAATTTGCTGAGGCCAGTAAGGGGCTATTAGTGTCATGGTCCTTCCCAGTAGGTTTGCTTTCTGTAATACATTGGGAATCAAAGGGAAGGGGGGAAATGCATAAATGAGACCCAGGGGCCAACTGTGTACTAGCGCATCCCTTGGGGCTTCCCCAGCTGGGGAATTAGGGTAAAGTAGCTGCTGCATTTCGTGTTTGTTGGGGTTGCAAAAAGATCACAGCAAGGCTGGCCCCACCTTCGGAAAATCTTTTCTGCTACTTGTTGCTTTAGGCACCACTCGAGAGGCAGTAAAATTGCCCTGCTCAGCTTGTCTGCTATCACACTGGATTTCCCCGTGATGTGCATTGCTAACAGAAAGCGATGGGAGGAGATTGCCCACTGCCATACTCTCATGGCCTCTCGACACAGGGGGTAAGATTTGGTTCCTCCTTGTTTGTTGATGTACCAGACCACTGACATGTTGTCCATCTGAACTGCAATTGTTCCCAGAGGTAGAGAGTCTTGAAAGGACTGCAACTCTAGAAGTACCGCTCTCATCTCCAGGACAGTTATATGCAAATGCGCTCATGTTTCTTCCATGTGCCTTGGGCTGTTCTTCCCTGAAAATGCCCCCCCCCCCCGTCCAATCAAGGAAGCATCCATGGTCACCGTGGCTATGGGATTGGGTAGAATGAATGGACTTCCCTGAGACACATGTTGAGATGTCAACCACCACTGAAGGTTCTTCTTGCATGCATTCATTATGACAATTTGATGTGACATTGGAAGATCCTGAAAGGACCATTGAGAGAATAAGAGCCATTGTAGAATTCACATATGCATTCGTGCGAGGGGAATGGCAATGATAGCTGCAGCCATCGATCCTAGCAATTGGAGTACCATTGAGACTAGGGCTTTTTTTCTTGGAAGCAGGTCTGATACTTGTTTTTGTAAAAGAGAAATTCTTTCTGGAGGCAGACTTAATGTCATAGAAACTGTGATATGTTCTGCTCCTATGAAGACGGTCTGCTGCGATGGCGATAAGGCAGACTTTTCTGAGGTGATGGTAATCCCCAATTGATTGCATAGGTGTAAGGTTGTGCCCCTCACATGAATGAGTTGCTGCTTGGTGGTGGCACTGAGGATCCAGTCATCTAGATATAGAAACACCTGGAATCCCAATCATCTTAGGTGACCGGTGACTACTGACATACATTTGGTGAACACTCTGGGGGCTGTAGTGAGACCAAAGGGCAGAGTGCGAAATTAAAAATGGCTGGCTCCCAGGCAGAAGCGTAGATGATCCCAGGATGGTCTGTCCATCTTTATGTGGTAGTACGCATCACGAAGATCAATAGAGCACATCCAACTGTCTTTCCCCAGAAAGGGAAGTATTGAATGAAGCATGACCATCCGGAACTTCGTCTTTTTCACTGACTTGTTTAGGCTGCTTAGGTCCAGAATAGGTCTCCAGTCCCCTGTTTTCTTTGGAAATAAAAAGAGTCTTGAGTAAGTTCCGGATCCTCTTTGGTCTACTGGGACTGGCTGGATGACTCTTTTGTCCAGCAACCTTTGAAATTCTAAGGCTGCTAGGTCCCTGTGACTGGGGTGGAATGTCTGGGATTTTCTTTATTAGAGGGGGTGGGGTGGCAAAGGGAATAGAGTATCCTCTGGATATTATGCTTTGTACCCAGCTGTCTTTTGTGATTTTTAGCCAGGCACCCCCCAACTGCCTCCAGAGATGGACATTCGGGCCTACACTCAGGATTGCTGATAGGGCTTGCCAAAGAACTGCTCTCTGTTGCCCTGGTTCTGCGAACCCCCTCTGCTGTGTGGATGGTGCCTTCCATTATTACCGCCTCCTCTGCCTCTAGAGGGGGTGTCACCACAAGTGTTTTGGAAAGATCCTTGACACTTCCGTAACCATATCTTTCCACCTCCCCTCCCTTTGGGATAAGGTCTGTTTGGGGTAGAAAAATGTACACCGATGGCAGACAAGGTCTTTCCGTCTTTCTCACTCCTGATAAGGGTTTCCTTAACCTTAGGTCGGAAAAGGGGGTGTTAATGAAGGAAGACTTAATGGGTTCCACAAAGGAACATAAGCGCATCCAGGAAAGTCTCCTGAGAGTGATTCCTGTACCCACTGCCCCGCTCGTACCATCAGCTGCATAAGACAACAGACGCATAGAAGAGTTCACTATCGAATTAAGAACGGAGAGCTGGGAAGTTACTTTGTCAGAAACTCCCACAGCTACTGAACCCTGTAGGGTATCTCCTGGCTCATTCAGGAGATCCCTTTGCAATCTGGTGAAATGTGTGAGGTAGTTCAGCGATCAAAGGACAAAGGTCACTGAACTGAGCACACACTTCCTGTATCTGTCCATAATCCTAGATTCCCTATTAGAAGGATGAACAGAAGAAGAAATCTCTGATAATTCCTTCTTGGTGGCTGCCGCTACCACCATAGCATCAACTGGTACTCCTTTGGTAAGGTAAAGTCTGACTTGTGGGCTGGTAATAAATTTGTTAGGCCTCTTAGGGGCAGGCTCTGTGGTGTCTGGGGACTCCCACGCCCTTCGAGTGAGTAATTCCAGCAACTCATCGAAGGGTGGAGACACCCAAGA
This sequence comes from Protopterus annectens, assembly GCF_019279795.1. Classification (NCBI taxonomy): domain Eukaryota; kingdom Metazoa; phylum Chordata; order Ceratodontiformes; family Protopteridae; genus Protopterus; species Protopterus annectens. The sequence goes on from NC_056735.1 coordinate 483,033,744, forward strand.
GGTGGAGGGTTGAGATCCGAAAGCCTTCAGGAGAACTGACTCATCATCAGAAGGGTTAAGGGATGTACAGCCACCCCTCTGTTTAAGGATCTCTAAGATATCTGCAAAGGAGATATCTTCTGAGGGGGACCATGGGGACCCTTCTGACTTATCTAAGTCAGTATCCAAAGTGACTGACTCTTGTGGGGAGTCCAAATGCTTCCTCTTGCAGAGTCTCTTCCTAGTCATGTCTTCAGTGGGGGCTTCTGGAGAGGTCCAGGAAGAATATGGTTCATGCAATGAAGCTTCCTGAGGCTCACGATCTCATAATCTCTACGCTCCAAAGGAGTGTGTAATGAAGAGGCAGACACCATTGCTTTCAGGGAGAGAGCTGCTCGAACTGATGGAGTGGTTGTTGGGGTGGACAAAGCCCTCCTCATAGCTTTAAAGGCCCTTTGGTCCCGACGAGAAGAATCCCTTGGATCCAAAGATCCGATGGAAATCATCTGCACTGGCACAGAAGTCTCAGAGCCAGAAGTCGGGGCCGGAGGTAAAATCAGCACTGACAAGTCGGTCCGACTATCCTCCCTGGATCCAACTGGTGAGTGTCGGCCCCGCAATTCCTCAGTCGACGCCAAGGGTATCCGGGCAGTCGGGGCCGACAAACCTATAGAAGGTGTCGGACCTGAAGGGTCCATGATCATCAGTTCCTTTCTCCCCGGCTCTGAAACGTCCATGCAAATCGGAGGAGGAACAGAAGATTTAGGAGGAACTAAGATTGGCTCCAAAGCCCCCTGGGTTGGTGCCGATAAAATTTCTGCTAGCGCCAGTATCTGTAGGAGCTTCTTCACCACATGGTCCACATCTAGATCAGACAGTCTAATTGACGCCCGTGACGAATGTGACAAGGCCACCAATAGTAGTATAGGAGAATTTAAGGTTGAGATACCAGCTCCAAGGTCGGGGACTGGCTCCGAACCATAACAACAGTCAGTTCCAAAGGCTGTGGAACCAATGTTGATGCTTTACTGGAATATGACTTTGATGTCAATGGAGATTTTGATGGCTCTGTCTTCTTTGAGAGTTTGTCAGGCTTATCCAAGGATTCCTGAAAAGATTATTTAAGCAGACCTTTATCCATCAGCTTTCTCTTCCTCTCATGCAGCACTCTTGAGCTGAAGGAGTGACATATAGAGCAGCTTTCTTGCAGGTGAACCTCACCCAAGCAGTAAACACATTCAATATGTCCACCTGTTACTGACATCTTTTGCCCACATCTAGGGCACGTCTTAAAGCCAGACTTAGCTTTCTCTTTCTCCTGGTGTGACATCTTCCACAAGCAATTCACACAACAACTATTTAAGCCTTGTAATAGAAGGGCTTAAACTAATCAAAAAAACACAGAAATTATTTATACGCCCTGTGTAAAAAGAAGGGCTGCAATTACACTCTAACACACCACACTAACACTAATAAAAAATAGAAACCTAATGGCCTAAAGATACAGCCACTACTTTACTAAATAGGAAGAAAATGAAAGTATAAACCCTGTAAAAAAAAGAAAGGGCTAAAAACACACTCTGAAAGAGAAGAACCACTGTGCCCTATAAAACACTATTGGCTAACACTATTAAACACACTAATTATGCTATAATATCTATCTATATGCTCTACAAAAGAGCTAACACACACTTTCAACTAAGAGAAGGAAGAATTAAAGGGTCTAAAAGAAAAATGCAGCCACTAATTCCTCTTAAACACACTAACTAAGAGATAGGGAGAATAGAAGGCCTAACCACAAAACAAACGGCCTTAAAGACTAAATATCTAATCCAATGTAACTATAAGCACAAGCCAGCATACTCTAACTACTATTAATGCTAATTTACTAAATTTTGTCAAAAACTAAAGATATAATATTGAAAGAAGAAAAGTTATTCACTGGCCAGAGCTGGTGAATGTCCGATCAAGTTGCAGCGGCAAATGAGACCTGGGGGAAGATCAGGGTGCATCATGGGATAGGGAGCTGGCCTCAAGCTGATTGAAGACCTCGAGCTTTTGCAGTTGGCCGGGTCGGAGCCAAGGATTGGCTCCGGACCCATCAGTAAATAATGAACGGCAAGATAGAACAACTTCACATATAATGTTTATTGCTAGCACAGTAAACAAAAACATTCTTAATGTCCAGCTAACTAAGGAAAAGTATATGCATCCTTAAAATAAATCTCTGAATCTGGTTGACATTGGAGATAAAAGTTATAACACAATTTCACTGTGGGAACCCACTTTAAATTAAAAATTTGCCAGACTCTATAGCTGAATGACCACAGAGGCACTAAAATGGGTACCAGCAAAGATGCTGCTGCTGTAATGTAATAGCAATTATGACAGTGAAGATAATTCCTTTACATTAAGAATAAAGTTCTGTTCTTAATACATAGGCCTCATTTTAAAAACAGTGCTGTCCTTACACTTGACTCCTGCTAATGACATGTAGAAACTACAATGAAGAACCCGTTTGCAAGGTTTTCATGTAGCTCATAACAAAACTTTCTTGTGAATTCAGATAACAGCAAATTTTCATTGAGTTTTGAACTAAATCATACTAATGGTGTTTTTTACTCAAGATGGCTGTTATTCTGTCATCTATGACACAGGAAGAAAGGTGCATAAAAGAGAATTTAAATAGTCTCTAATGAATGTGTTAATCACAAAGACAAGCAAGAAACCAAATGCAGACAGTAAAAATAAATTATGTATAGTATTAAACATGAGTTAAATAGTAATAGTTTAGTAGGTATGCAAAGATTCTGATAAATACAACAGTTCAATTGCATATACCACAATGTAAACAATATAACCATGAAGCTACAGTGAGATAAGATATCTATGAAGAGATGAGAAGTGAAGTAAAGTTTGAAAAGATCTCTTTACATACAGAAAATCCTGTTCTAAAAACAGACATCTTGCAGCACGGGTGACAGACACTGGCACTGTTTACAGGAACTCGGGAATTACTTACTGTTAAAATAAATGTTGCCTGACATGAAGTAAGGTACATAAGGAAGTAATAAAAATGTTATGATTTACTATTAGAGTGACCCTCCCCAAAGAAGTTTGATGTTGATATTGAATTAACATATGAACTCATAATGCCAAGAAAAATTTTGATGACAATAGTCTAAAACAGACTGAAACAAAGAAATTGTCTTCTATACACTGTGAAAGAATATGACTTATTTTTATTGACCCTAAGTGAGTCCAGAAACAGAATTGCAATGTTTAGCCTATAAGCTCTACAGTGACTAGAATGAATTAGGGTCAAACAATAATCCACATGATGGTAAATCTGCATCCCCTTATTCTAAATGCCCTTGCACTAAAGGCTAGGCACGTGGGTTAAGTTATGATGTATGTTACAAATTTAAAGTCAACTACAAATTGACAGTGATAATAACTTAGTGGTTACTGAGATGCCTGCTATGAATATAGAATATTGAAATATGTTAATAAATGCCCTTCAAGTAAATCATGACCATCCAGCATCTTTGAAACAATAGTGCTATTATTGTCTTTGGAAACACGAGACTAGCATTGGTCCTCAAAGTGAAAACAGGGACAACTGAAGAAATTCCTCAGAGACATTGGAAAGAGAAGGTGCATAAACCCAAATGTAACTACTATAATTTGCTTTTATACTGATGCTCCCAAAAGAAGATGCAAAAGTCCCATAGTACCTGTGGATGCCAGGGGCATACACGCAAACTTATCAAAATAGGAAGTTGCTCCAGTTTTATAATTATATCAGTCTTATTTTGGTCCAAGGTCTCTGGTGACCTGTCAGTTTAATAACAGTTGCACCTTTTCTACATCTGAAATCCAGTACTGGCTCCTTCAATAGTGGGGCTGCTGTTGGAATCATTTATATTGAAATAATAAGCTATGTTTTTTTCCTCAAATTACAAATCTCTTAGAGCAAGAAATTTGGACAAAACCGTAAAGAAAAATGGGACAAAGGCCCACAAATAGGGACAATTTATAAAAAGTGATCTTACAAACTTAGAAAATTGACAGAATAACAGGTTTTGCATTAGCATGAATTTTCTTAAGGGTATGAAGTCTGAAACTAAAATGTCTGTCACTATTTTCTAACTTCAGTATTTAATGATTTAACAAAATTTGCCAGAAAGCCACAATTTTGTGAAAAACAGACCAAAAATATGAGGCAAAAATCTGGACATTCTGCAAAAATCGGTACAGTTGAGAGGTATGCTGTTAAATATAATGCAGAAATACTAGTTGTGCTCACATATGAATTCCCACTTGAGTGTACACTGCATAACTAACATATTTGCAAAATCAAACGAGCTAAGAAAAAATACAATGCCTAACACCAGAGCTGATTCTAAATCCTTAACTAAATGGTTCACAATATTTGTTAAGTAATACTTTCTGCTACTTTATGGATATAATAGTCTGCACAATTATTGTTATTCTTCTTAACGGCCTGCATCCAAAATTTAGTGTCTCTTTGTTTCTTGATCTTCCCACATGTTTCATCATAAGCCTTTTCCACTTTGAATTATAGTTTTCTGCTTCTGCTATGTATCTGCTTGTGCTATGTTCAGGAGTTGCCTAGACATAGTAAGGCCTTGTTGTGTCTAATAATACTGGCTGACAAAAAAGCATTTACTAGAAAATGGAAATCAAAATCTAAACCAACTCTACTGTGAATATAGTAACAGAGATAAAACAACTGGAACTGCGATCTTTAGAAAAAGGTAGGAGCAGACTACATAGGAAAAAACAGAAATTGTGGGAACAATACATACAAGGGAGGAATGAGGTCTAAAAGGTGGCAGGACTTAAATGAGCTATGTAATGTTTGAGTGAGAAAGATTGAGTAGATTATAAGTGATGTGTAATGTTTGCAACTGGGAGTGTGTCAGTATGATTTGTGATGTAAAATGACTGACACTAGGATTGTGTTGGTGTGGTTTGTTTTCATTTATATAAATGTATTAGTGCCTATGTAGTTAGTGACGGCTTAATAAAGATGCTTCTTGTTTAAAAAAATGGCAGGAATTGAATAATTTATGTAATATTGCTTAGGTTATATGATATATAGTAATACATGTGAAGTATAGTGTTTATGTTAATATAGTTTGATTACTTTTATATGAATGCAAATTTGCCTGTGTCACAACTGATAATTCAATAAAGGTGTTTGAAAAGAAGAAAAAAAATTGTTAAGTAATATTGCCTGCAGCACCTGTTCATTAAATTGTATTTTGCTATGGTGGGTATCCCAAGTGGCCACTGTGCAATAAAGTAAGCAATTCTGTCAGTTTTGATTTTTCAGTTGTTTTTAATGTTAAACCTTGCCTTTTCCTGTATAAAGGCCTGATGCACATATAAATGGGTGGAATGTCCACTTAAATAAAAGATTACCTGGGATAGAATGAGGCATAATAATTAATCTGCAATCTTTTCATTATAGTTTCTCTAATTGTTGTTGTCACTGAGTTTACTGGTTTTAACAAAACAAAGCCTTTCAAAGTATATAGTTTTGCCAAATCTCTCAATTAGGGTTTAATTGGTGTGCAATTTAAAATTTTAATTTATGTTTCATGCTCTAACAGACAAGCCACATCTGCTGCCATGGTCTACAGAATGATACGCTGTAAAGATTATACATTAGAAACAACTAACAAAGATTCTTTTTTCATGAGGGAAAAGAGGGAGAAATACTGCTTAATCCAAATAGTAATTCTTTTAAAACTGGAGTAAACTTCACATTTGTTTATACTAATGAAAGCACAAAGACTTCAGTGTTACCTTGGCTATACATTTTAGCTGAACAGTGTTTCCTTGATGGACATGGAGGTCAAATTCACCCTCTTCTGGGGAAAAGAACGAAGGGTGCCAGACTACTTCACATTCCAGGTCCGAGAATGCATCCACAATACCTACAAAACAATCAAATATTTTACCAAAACAGGAAAAAAAATTATTAGGCATCTATTTCCAGAAACAGCCTGAGTATGATTTTGTCCCAGGAAGCCTATTATGTATGTACTTAAACTGGCAGCTATCATAAAAAGAGGCTCAGGTAATATGAGTTCGGTAGTTAAAATATTTAATGCATTCATTTATTTAGTACAGTTTTCTTTTAATTTTATTCTTTCTGGCTATGCAAATCATCAAACGTCTTACAAATAACTGGCAAATTTTTCCCTGGTGAGTCATTTGCTAGCCAAGGGAGACCATCATCCATGTAGCAATTGGGGTTTTTTGTTGCGCACCTTTCCACATATGCCCAGTGAAGAAAATCATGCACATGGTTTAGCAGGGATACTACAGTTGTGTAAGTAAGCTTACCATAACAGTGGATGCTCAAAAGATCACTGCAGCTGTAGCTTTAGCTATATGGGGTTATTTACAGCTAAGGATATAACAGTTGGACACCTTCCATTGCTTCAGGGCACCTCCACATGCATAAAATCGAAAGTCTGCTCGAGCGAAGCTGACTAAAAAAACAGGTTTAGGCTCCAAGCCCTTTAGATAGTTTATGCCATGAGACACAGGCAGGATGAGACCTGAAAGAAGAAAGCTAGGTAGAAAAAAAAGTAAATATCCACATCCTGGCATAAACAACATACCAAAAAAAACAAGGGGGAAGGAGTGAGGGAGTGGCTACTGCAGCTGTGATCATTCTAACATCTACTTTTATGCAATTTTTTTACACAGCTGTCCTATGTTCATCATACTGATCATTGCTGCAGTAGCCCTAGCTGTATAGATAGATTACACTAGCTTATCACATTTGGGAAGTGGAAGGAGAAGGATTCAGGAATCTCTGGAGAATGGTCATACCAAAGCATATTCTAAACCTAGAGAAGGAATCAAGTTTATAGTGCTTTGCAAAAGTATGTGCAAGGGACCAAGCTGTTGCTTCTAGAATACTTTCAGAATCCAATCATTTCCAAAAAAACATAGATGAAGCCAAGGCCCTGGAAGAATGGGCATTGACCTGCCTGGAATAGTTTTGTTGGGATGAGCATAACAAAAGGTAATAGCCTGAGACAAGCATTTGAGTAAAGTCTGTTTTGACACAGGTTGGCCCTTCTTCTTACCTTTACAAGAAATGAACAACTGATCCAAAGATCTGAAAGATTTAGTTCCATCAAGATAGTACCCAAGTTGTCTATGGGCATCCAAGTATGGAACTTTTAGGTTCAGGAAAGAAAATGGGGAAATGGATACTTTGGCTTAAAGTAAACGATACCACTTTGGACATTAAAGAAGGATTAGTCCTTAAATAAATCCTGTCTGTCGAAAATGAGATAGGGTAGACTTATCATAAGAGCTTGCAACAAAGACACCCTTCTTGCAGAAGTCAGAGCAATCAGAAAAACTGTTTTACATGTTAAAAACCTCAAGTCAACCAGATTAGCTGGTTCAAATGGACCAAGTGCTAGCTTCTCTAACACAAAATTAAGATCTTAAGGAGAAGCCACCAGCTTTCCTGCAAACCTGTCAAGCAAAGTCCCTTGGGAATGCATTGAAAGAGTAGAATCCATATGCAGACATGCTGAAATGGCCAATAAATGATCCTTGATGAAGGAGTAAGAAAGGCCATAGGATAGTAACTCACACAAGTATTGTAAAGCCAGAGAAGAACTAGCCTTGAATGAGTGCTGGTTATGTTGTTGGCACCAACTAGAAAATATTTTCCATTTGCAAATATATGATTTTCTAGTAAAAGGCTTTCTTGTCTCCATTAGTATCTGCTCCACATCCTAATTAAACAGGTGTCTAAAGGGAATAGAGACCCTATCATTCAGGCAGTCATTTGAAATTGACTGGGGTCAGGGTGTATCAAACACCCCTGATCTTGGGTGAGGAGATTCTGTGAGGATGCTTGTGGTAATTGCCACTGTCCATTTCTGAAAGAAAGCAGAACCACTGTTGCCTGGGCCAGAAGGGAGTCACCACGATTATCCTGGGGGATTTCTTCTGAATCTTCAGAGGTATCCTGGATATCAGTAGAAAGGGCGGAAAAGCATGTGAAAACACTCCTGTCCAAGGAAAGGAAATGAAAGGAAAATGCATCTCTCTTCAAGGCCTTCTTGTATGGAATTCTGAAGGAGAATCTTGCCAGCTGATTGTTCAGAGAGGAGGCAGATGCTTCTACTTGAAGAACTCCTCATGCATGGATCAAATCTTGGAAGACCCCCGATACAGTTTTCATTCATGAGGGTCTGCCGTCTCCTGCTCAGCTCGTCTGCTACACAGTTTTGTTCTAATGGAATGTAGAATGGCTGCAGAGTAAAATTTTAATCTATAGTCCAAGCTGACATGGCTAGTCTGAAAAGGGAGTATGATCTGGTTCTTTCTTGCTTGTTAATGTCCCACATGACTGTGTTATTGTCTGTAACAACTTGTAAAGATCCTGTGGACCGGAGATGATTCAAGGAGTTGAGTCCTTGATCAGGGCAAGCATCTCTCTTATATTTGTGCTTTTGCATCTGTCCTTGGTGTCTTACTCATCATGCAGTTTTAGCCCACCAGACACTGCTGCCTAAGCAAATTCTGAGACATCCAGGGTGCCTGACTGCACCGGAGCAGGGAGGGAGAAGAGCAGGCCTGGGTTTAAGAAAATTTGCTGTCTCCACCAAGAGATTTCTCTTCTGGCAAATCCCAGCACTGGGATTTAAAAATACAAAGAATATTGGTGCTGCGACCAAAGAGTCTTCGGATACCATTGTATCTTTCACATGTGAAGCCTAGCCAGGGGTTTCATGAGAAACAGATGCCATGAGACCCAAAATCCTGAGGTATTCCCTGGCAGTGACAGAAGACTGGGTAGAAATAGCTCTGTTTTTTCCAGCAAAAGATAAGCTCATTGAACTGAGGTGTCTAGTTGACACCCCAGGGCACAATCCTGTGTGAAGGAGTACAAAAGATTTTTGAATGTTGTCTTGAAATTCCAACTTGTGTATGAAATCTCTTTCCCAAGAGACTAGACAGTGCAGACAAAATCAAGTTGTCTAACTATGGAAAATGTGGATACCATGTAGCCTGCAAAGAGCTATAATTGGAGTCAGATACTTTGTGAACTCTCTTGGGGCAAGAGATAGTTCAAAGGGTAAGGAAAAGAACTGATAATGCAATCCAGACACACAGAAACTTAAAAAATGCCTGAAGTCGGGAAAAACAGAGATGTAGTGCAACGCTGCAGTGTTTAGGATAAACCATTTTTTTTCATCTTACCTTTAATCATCCCTGTGACTAGCACTTGCTCTAATACCTGCTGGAAAGCACTAGGAAGCCTTAAACTGATACAAGTACTTAACTCTCCTTGTTAATAAGGAGAAATTATTCATAGGCACTAAATGGCCTATAATTGCAAAGTACCTTGCTAAGGCAAAAGAAAACAAACAGCTCCTGTACTTTACAAAAAAAGCACGAAACCAGGCATGTCCAAGGGTCAGCTTCCGGTGATTTCTCCTGTCCACCTGGTGAATCTGGGCATACTGGGGCAATGCAGCAATTGCCTCATGTACACAGACAACCCTCTCCTCCTACCACTCAACACTACAACCTGTGAGAGATGCACTTACATAGCCAAACTGGAAGCAAAGCTCTCTCCACCCAAGCTTGTGCTAGACAGTCAAGAGGAAGGGTTCACACCTGCACTACACCTCAAGTAACACATAGCCCTTCTAAACCCACATCACCAACACCCACACATAGCAACATTAAAGGCACATATGCAGAGGCCCTTAACTGTAACCTGCCCAAGCAACAAGGACCGCCAAAGCTGAAATGCAAACAAACACCAATCACAACCAAAGTGTCACATAGCTCACAACACCAGTGTGCCACCCAACAACAGACCCTAAGGCAAGACAACATACCTAACAATTTAGTCATAGGTGACTCTATAATCAGGCACACTGATGTCCCACTCACCAGGCTGAACAAGGAGAAAATTACAGTTGGCTGCCTGTCGGGTGCCAGGATCTGGCACATAACGCATGCACTCAAGTCACTCCACAACAAGTACAAATATGACTCTGTCATTGTCCATGTTGGAGTGAATGACTTAAGGCGTACCTCCCTGGACTACATGAAAAGTGACATGGAAGAGCTCTTGGATTATGTGGCCCAGGCAGGTATGACCCTAGCCCTGAATAGCATCCTGCCATCACCCAGAATGATACCACAATATACGGACAAAATGACTGACTTCAACAATTGGCTAAGCTTCTGGTGACATTCAAAGGGGATCCAGTATCTGCCTGCCTGGGACGACATGATCAACAGACCACGATGCTTTGCCAGAGATGGTCTGCACCTGTCGCCTCTGGGATTCAGGTTACTGGCTAAGGCTATTGCCACCCCTATAGTGTCTTTTTTAGACAAAGTTCAAATGACAAAGCCACCACCGTAACAGGTACAAGCATGAAAATTCTGAAGGTAATGTTACTCAATGCTAGAAGTCTAAACCTCAAATGCACTCTCTCGATGTACTCCTAAAAATGGAGAACATCGATACCTGTGCAGTAACTGAGACCTGGTTCAAGGCTCCAGAGAGCACCCCTGCAATACCAGGCTACAACTCTTACCACACTTTTCAGCCACCAAACTAGGACCGAAACACTAAAGGTGGAGGAGTGTCCATATTCACCAAGGATATTCTCACACCACCAGGCTAGTTGCCCAACACAATGCGTCTGAAATTCTTCAGGTACAACTAACACTAGGTAAGACTGCAATCTAAATTTTAGCTTGCTACAGATCCCCCACCATGCCCCAAGATTCTCACTACACCTTTCTAAACATACTGGAAAATATTAAGACACAACCAAACACCCTAATACTGGGTGATTTCAACTACCCTGCCATTAACTGGGAAAACTATTCGTATACCAACACCTTTGCCCAACGGTTCTTGGAATTCATAAATTCCAACGCCCTGGATCAACTAATCCATAGTCCCACCAGGAGCTCCAATATCCGAGATCTGGTCATTACCAACATGGGAAATCGATGCTCCACACCTATGGTCACCCCCTCCTTGGTCAGGTCTGACCATAAGCTAATCACCCTTAACATCCACATTCCACCCCCACCCCCCTAGTGAGGAAACCTTCGTAAAAAACTTCTCCAAAGCCAACTTCATGCTACTCAAGTCAGAAGTGACAAACTTCATCACACCCATGCAGACAGGAACTCAAAGTTCAACTGCTGAATCCTACACTAAGGCACTGTATGAGCACATCCAGTCATGCATGAATCGTGCCATCCCAAATAGAACCAAGATGCTCTCCTCCAAAAAAAAAAGGAAGCCAATATGATGGTCCCCTGCCATAAACAAACTTTACAACAAAAGGAAGAATCTGTTGCAGAAAAGAGGAAAATCCCAGGATGCAAAAAACTCCCTTACCAGCCTCAGTAAGAAGCTGAGATCCCTTATAAAATCCTCCAAAGCTAGTTATGAAAATAAAATTGCCAATGATTCCAAAGACAACCACAAGGCATTCTATAACTATTTCAAGAATCTAAATGGCAATGCTCAGATTTGCTGAGTTACAACAGAATGGCATTAAACATACTGATCCCAAGGATATTGCCAATATCCTGGAGGATCAATTCAGTGCCAACTTCACCCTCCTCTCACCCCCTAAATGGCCCATCTCAATACCGGAAGATTGCCAAATTCCGGTAATAACGGCCACACAGGTAAAAAACACACTCTCCAAAGCTACGAATACAGCATCCATGGTACCAGATGACATCCTGGGCTGTGTACTACATGAACTACAATATGAACTGGCACCTCACCTAAGTGTCATGTTTAATCATAGCCTCACCTTAGGCTTCGTGCCCACTGAGTGGTGCACAGCTACAGTTATCCCACTCCACAAGGGGGGATCCACCTTGGTTCCCTTGAACTACCGCCTCATCAGTCTGAGGAGCCTGATCTGCAAGGCCATGGAACTTATAAACAAAGACATTGGCAACCTTCAAACACTGGACCCCACCCAGTTTGGGTTCATGAAGGGCCGATCTTGTCTCCTGAACCTGACTTGACTTCTTCAAATCAGTCTCCAGAGCCGTGGATGAGGGTAAGGCAGTCCACACAGCCTATTTGGACCTAGCCAAGGCCTTTGACACCATCCCCCACTCTGGAATCATAGATAGACTTACTAAGCTGGGCATTAATCCCTACGTCACTCGATGGGTTGCCAACTGGCTTACTGACGGAACCTACACTGTAAAAGTAGCCAACTTCAAATCCAGCTCCAGACAAGTAGAGTATCTCAGGGTTCAGTCCTGGAACCACTCTTGTTTGGCATCTACTTCTCTGAAGTACAGGCCAACACTACGGGACTCTGGCTAACAAAGTTCGCAGATGACTGCAAACTGGGAGCCATTACTGAATCCCCAAATGATGTGGATACTCTACAAAAGGGCCTTACAGAAACAGATGCTTGGTGCCAGAGCCATGGGCTCAAGCTCAATGACAAGAAATGTATAGTTATCCCCTTTGGAAAAAAACATGTACCCATGAATTACCACACAGGTGGCAGTACACTAAACACCGAAAGTGTGATAAGAGACTTAGGGACTCAGGTGGACAGTGGTCTCACCTTCGATAACCACAATGCCACAACAGTCAGGAAATCCTTCTATGTGGCACACCTCATCACTAAGGGCTTTTCATCCAGGAAAAAGGAGGTCATTGTCCCACTGTACTCATCCCTCATTAGACACATTATAAAATACAATGCCCCATTTGGTATGTACCTCTCAAGACATCTGCAACTGGAAAGGCCACAGAAATACCTCACTAAAAGAAGCACAGGCCTAAAGCAGATATCCTACGCTGAATGCCTTAAAAAACTCCAGCTATACTCTGTTGCATATCGTCTACTCACAGGTGATCTCTGCTTAACATACAAGGCCATGTCAAACCCAGAGCTGTTGGACATGCTACATTTAAAGAAATCCCAGTCCCTCAGAGCCACATGCTCCAGGGATCTAAACCTTGTCATCACAATAAACAAAACATGATGGAGGGATAGGTTCCGGACCCAGAGACTCCCCAGACTCTGGAACAGACTGCCCATAAATGTCAAGCAGAGCATCTCTTTGGCTCTCTTCAAAAGGAACCTTGACGATTGGCTGGGAGAAAGGAAATTCACCCCGAGGATCACGTCAGTCGCCCTGCTAGACATGGGTCCAGGGAAGTAAACAGTGTGGGAAGAAATAGCCAGGGAATTGTTATGGCTAGGCTTGTATAGGCCCTAGGGCTAATAGCCTAGTACCAACCTATGAACCTAAGATGTGATAATGACAGTCTTTTAAATCTAGTGTTGCCAAGAAACTTAAGTGAGGAAGAAGAGGTAGCAGGTTGTAAAATGACAACATTTTGAACTGGGGCACTATCACAACCAGATTTAGGAAAGAAAGATCCAGAACTGTTCTCCAAGTACTTTCTTTGGCACTAAAAACATATGTTAATAAAAACTTTTCCCAACATGGGAAGGAGGAACTGGTTTTATCACTCCAAGGGACAGTGTGTTGAAGGATGGGGGAAATAAAAGAGTCTGACCTGGTCTGGTGCAGAGCCATGCAGCCAGGCTTCTTTAGTTTAAATGTTAAACTGACAAGCTAAAATGCTATTTCAAGAATTCAGCTATATTATACTTTGTAGGAGACTTGCACTGTGAACAGTATTTCATCCACATATACCTTCATTGTACTATAATAGAGAATGATGCAAAATTCTTCTATTAGCCTAATTTCATCAAACTAATACTACAAAAGTAGTACAGGAATAGTGTTGCAATTATGCATATTCTGGTAAAGAGATGACACATGCATTTATGCTGACATATATGAGATCTAACTACAGTGACATGGATGATGGATGTGAGAAGTAAGGGACAGAATATTAAATTATGTTTGCATATAATGCTAAATTATTTCTTCACAGGCTTATTTTCTTGCATTTTTGGAAAACTTTTCCAGAGGCATTTAGGTCTCTCAATACACTATCGAAGGTAACACATTGTTGATAGTTATCTATGATTTATTCTGTGTTTCCACTACTCTGATCTTTAGAGAGACCTCCAGGGCTTATTTTTGCAACTGGAATTTCTTAACATCCAGAAAGCATAGCAGGTAACTGCCAGCTACATGCTTCCCATTTAATAGAACATATGGCAATTATGAATCCGGTGTATGTTTATATTAAAATATAACAACATAAACACTTAATGGTCTGTTCAACAATCCTTTGGCATAAACAGACCAAGAAGCACACAGTCATGATATATTTGCTTAATCAGATGTAACCCTGGTCTCATGGAAAAAAAAACATTCAAACAACAAACAAGTTGTGAAACAGCATAAAATACTTGATTTCTATGCAGCCCTGGTCTACAGTCTGTAAAAGTTTTAGGGAAGGAACTAATGAGGAATCTAATAGTTAAATTGTGATGTCAGAGTCAGACAGATATAATGTCCCTAGTAAGAAAAGACAGATAACGTTCCATGTGTGTTGTCCATCTCGACCTTTATTCTCACTGATGGGTTGGAACCAATGAGTCGGATCCATCTCTGCCTTTCCAAAAGCTCAAGGTCTTCAGCAAAGCTCGTGGACATCCTTCTCTTCCCATAATACAGAATATACGTACATAACTGGGCCAAAGGCAGCATTTCTGAGGCTATGGAGATCCAGCAATCCAATAACTACTCGGTCTCCCAGGAGTATAGGCAGAGAATATGGTGGGTGGGTTGTGATAATAAAGGTTGAGATGGCAACACACATGGACATTTTGGTACATTTTTGGACAGGCCTTATTCTGTGTTTTTTTTTTTTGCTTACTGCTGGACTTTGTGGTGTGATAACACACATGGAACGTTATGGTAAGTACATAACTTCTTTATGTGTTGTTGTCAATCTCTCCTTTATTCTCACTGATGGAACCACATCCCAAGCAACCTGGCTCTTAGGTGGCACATGGGAGAATATTCCTCAGAATCACAGAACCAAAGGGGGCTCTACTCTTGGAGGCCAAATCCAGTTTGTAATGAGTAATGAAGGTATGAGGTTTTGCCCATGTAGCTGCAGAACTTTTAGTTATGTACTTACCATAACTTTAGATGTTTGGGATCCATCTCGCCTACATTCAGTACTGATGGGCTCGGAGCCGATCCCTCAGCTCCGACTCGGCACGCTATGCTATAGAGCGAAGCCTCTTATTGGCTGAGCTATTTCTTATCCCAGGATGCACCACCACTAATCCCCCAGATCTTGTTTGTCCGCATTCATGCACACATACACAACTTGTTTATATAACATTGCCAGATGTTTCAGATGAAACAACAGGATTCGGACCTTCTGATATCCTCTGATCTCCAAGGAAGGGGGAAGGAGGGTGGGTTATTAGGAATGTAGGCGAGATGGATCCCAAACATCTAAAGTTATGGTAAGTACATAACTAAAAGATGTTATGTGATCCTATCTCGCCTACATTCAGTACTGATGGGACAGCGTCCCTAGCACCTAAATCCTGGGTGGCTCACTGGAAAACACTCCTGAGCACTGTGGAACCAAATGAAGCTCGTCCTCTAGATGCCACATCCAATTTGTAGTGGGAAATGAAACTGTGGGAGGACCACGTAGCAGCACAAATGTCACTAATGGCAAGCTTAGAATGGAATGCTATTGAAGTAGCCATAGCTCTTGTAGAATGAGCTTTGACAGAGGTCGTAAGCTCTTTATTAGAAAAGGAATAAGCTTGAGTAATACAGTCCCTGATCCATTTGGCAATAGTGACCTTTGTGACGGCTTTGCCCAATTTATTATCCGAAAAGGATACAAACAATTGATCTGTTTTCCTTGTTTGTTTGGTCCTATCTAAATAAAAACGCAATTGCCTGTGGACATCTAATGTGTGGAATATGTATTCCGCTTTGTTTGAATACTTCGGAAAGAAAACTGGAAGTTCTAATGACTGTTGTAGGCAAAAACTGGAACAAACCTGAGGGACAAAGGATGGATTTGGCCTGAGAGATACTCTATCTTTGTGAAAAACCAAGTACAGAGGTTTTACAGACAAAGCTTGAAGCTCTGAAACCCTTCTGGCAGAAGTAATCGCAACCAGAAAGGCAGTTTTCCATGATAGAAATTTTAAATCACATGTTGCTGCCGGTTCGAAGGGGGAGGAAGTTAAGGCACGTAACACCACATCGAGATGCCATGGAGGAGCAGGATGAGAAATTGGAGGTCGTAAAAGCGCAGCACCTTTCAAGAAGGTTTTACACAATCTGTTGCTCATTAAAGGTGGGTTTATAGATTCGTGAAAATTGGAAATAGCTGCCAATTGAACCTTGATGGTAGAGACTGAAGAGCCTTGATTGAAAAGGGAAGTTAGAAATTTCAGTACTTCTGATACGGAAATAGTGATGGGATCCAGACCCCGGAGCTGAGCCCAAATAGCAAATCTCTTCCATTTGCTAGAATACAATTTCTTAGTAGCAGACTTGTGGGCCGAAGATAAAATGTGTACAACTTCCGGGTCTAAGGTATGATTCCTGACTATAGTCGGAAGAGGAGGAGCCAAGCCGTCAATTTTAAGGTGTGTAGGGACTGGTGGAGTAGTCCCGACTGGTGAACCAATAGGTCTGGGATCTGATCCAGGAACCATGGACCTTCCAGTGCATATTTCCGAAGATAGGGAAACCATACCTGACGAGGCCAGTAAGGAGCAAGTAAGATCATTTTGCTCCCCAAGTGAGACGCCTTTTGGATCACTCTGGGAAGGAGGGGAACTGGGGAAAAGCATATAGCAAGCCGGTGGGCCACGGATGGGCTAGTGCGTCCATAGGACTCTCCCCCGGAGCCGGGGTGAGGGAGAAGTACTTTTTGCACTTCGCATTCAGCGGAGTTGCGAAGAGGTCGCAACAAGGAATTCCCCATTTGCTGAAAATCTGATTTGCAACCGTAATGTTCAGAGACCACTCGTGTGGAGAGAGGATAGTTCTGCTCAGTCTGTCTGCTATCACGTTGGACTTGCCCGGGATATGAGTCGCCACTAGAAAACGTTTGGACGACACTGCCCATTCCCAAACTCTCATAGCCTCTCTGCAAAGGGGGTAGGATCTGGTCCCTCCCTGTTTGTTCAGGTACCAGACAACTGACATATTGTCGGAGTGAATGGCAATTACGCCCTGAGGGAGGTAATCGTGAAGGGCTTGTAGGGACAGAAGCACCGCCCTCATTTCTAGGATGTTGATATGAAGTAGGGTCTCTTCCGAATGCCATTTGCCTTGGACTGACCTGCCCAGGGAATGCCCCCCCCACCCCATCTGGGAGGTGTCCGTAGTCAAAGTGGCCACAGGAGGAGGTGGAACAAAGGGTCGTCCCTGATCCAGATTGGAGGGCACCAGCCACCAGCGAAGGTCCTGTTTGCAGGTTTCCATGATCCATATGAGGTGACTGAGAGGGAGATCCTGAAAGGACCACTGAGTCGAAAGAAGCCATTGGAGAATTCTCATGTGCAACCTTGCTAGGGGAACTAGAAGAACCGTGGCGGACATAGATCCCAATAGCTGCAGGACCATTCTGGCTGGGGCTTTGGATCTGGGAAGTAAGGCTCGAACTTGAGCCTGTATGGTTTGTATCCTTTCTGTAGGTAGATAGACCCGCATTCGGTTTGAGTCTATCTCTACTCCGATGAATCTTATGCGTTGAGATGGCAGCAACACAGACTTTGGCCAATTGAAGGTGATTCCAAGGGAAGTGCCCAGTGATATCGTGGCTTGTAGGCTCCGCAATAGTAGATGCTTGGAGGTGGCAGTTAGGAGCCAGTCGTCTAGATACGGAAACACCTGGAATCCTAGACTTCTCAGGTGAGCAGTCACGACCGCCAAACATTTGGTGAACACCCTGGGGCTGTGGTGAGACCAAAGGGCATCGCGGAACTGAAAATGACTGCCTCCTAGGCTGAAGCGCAGATGTCTCCTGGACGCTTGATGTACCATGATATGGTAATAAGCGTCCTTGAGATCTATGGAGCACATCCAAACACCTTTCTCCAGCAGTGGGAGAATGGATTGTAGGGTGACCATTCGGAACTTGGACTTTTTGACTGAACGGTTTAGAATGCTGAGATCCAAAATGGGCCTCAAGTCCCCGGTCTTTTTTGGCACCAAAAAGAATCTTGAGTAAGTCCCTAATCCGATCTGGTCTGCGGGGACCGGTTGGATGACTCCTTTTTGCAGCAGCTTTGAAACTTCTGAGGCTGCAATCTCCTGTTGACTGGGTGGCGGGTCCGGGATCTTTTTGGACTGAGGTGGGGAGTGAGAAAAAGGGATGACGTAACCTCCGGCGATAATTCGAAGCACCCATCGGTCCTGAGTGATACCTTCCCAGGCTTTTAGGTGCCTCGAAAAACGACCCCCAACTGGCTCTGGAGCTGCACAGTCGGGCAATCCCTCAGGGACTGTGAAAGGCCGAAGAGCCACGAAAGGACTCGCGGTCTCCAGTGTTGCGGGGGCCTCTGCCGCCTCTGGGACGGCGTCTTCCAGAAGAATTTCCCCCTCCCCTGCCTCTAGAAGGGGGATCGTCCTGCTGTGAGGGGTAAGACTTCTGAGATCTACGGAACTACATTTTCCCTCCTCTTTTAGCCTTGGGATAAGGCCGAAAGGGAGTGGAAAATCGTGCACCTATGGCAGTCAAAGTCTTACCTTCTTGCTCGCAGCGGGTCAGTGTGTCCTTTACCTTGGACCCAAACAAAGAGGACCCATCAAAGGGGGCATCGGCAAAGGAAGACTTAAAGGCCTCCGCAAAATGACACAGGCGGAGCCAGGCTTGTCTCCTTAGAGCAATGCCTGTACCCGCCGCTCTACTCGCCCCTTCGGCCGCATAAGAAATGAGCCTCATGGACGAGTTTGATATGGAGGACAGTGTAGCCAGCTGAGAGCCAACCATCTGGGCTAGCTCCTCAGGCAGGTTACCCAAGAGGGTATCGGAAAGTTCTTTAATCAGATCCCTCTGAAATCTGGTAAAGTGCATGAGATAGTTCAAGGACCTTAACGTAAAGGCCGCTGAACTTAGGGTGTGCTTACCGTACCGATCCATGCTCCTAGACTCCTTATTAGGAGGATGGATGGATGTCGAAGCCTCTGCTACATCTTGCTGGGTAGCAGATGCCACCACCAAAGCATCTACAGCCACACCTTTCGTCAGAAACTCTTTTTCCGGGGGTGCTGACAGGAACTTATTAGGACGAGCAGGCACCGGTTCCACAGAGTCTGGGTGTTCCCACGCCCTTTGACAGATCAAATCCAGGAGCTCGTCGAAGGGCGGAGACACCCAGGAGGCGGAGGGCTGAGCCCCGAAGGCCTTAAGGAACACCGACTCATCAGCAGAAGGGGGTTTGGATTGCCAGCCGCCTCATTGTTTAAGGGCTTCCAGGATGTCTGCAAAGGAGACATCATCTGAGGACGACTTAGGGGACCCCTCTGCATCATCAAGATCAGTGTCTGATGTAAGAGACTCATCAGGGGAGTCAACGTGCTTCCTCTTGCACGCTCTTTTCCTGGGGGGTTCCTCCGAAGAAGCTTCAGAGGGACCTCCAGGAGGGGGGGAACCCTCAGTGGGGGTAACCTCAGGCCCCGGGGCTCCGCTGTCTAAGGACAGGGGGACTGCCAAAGACCCAGTCTCAGTGTGCAGGGAAGGAGCTGGGGAGACCGTGGAGGTAGCCAAAGAAGATTTGGCTAACGCACTCCTCATGGCCCTGAAGGTGGGACCACCAGAATCCTGGGAAGGTCCCACCTCCATGGCCACAACGGAAGACGGCACTCCCGCAGCCAACGCACCGAGAGGGAGGCTTGGGACCGAAAACATCAGTCCCGAAGCGTCCCCTCTGGGGCCGACAGAAGAAGTCCGCGTACCGAACTCCGACTCAAGAGCCGGAGTTGGAGTAAGGGTCGGGCCCGACCGAAAAACCTCCATCGGCTCCACCAGCACCGGCTCCAACGGTGCCGAGGCTGTTGGAGGAGGAACCATAATAGCAGGGTGGACCATCGGCTCTGAAGCCGACTGGGCTGGAGCCGAAACTAACTTTTTAAACACCGGAGACTGGAAAAGTCTTAGGAGCACCCTGTCGATGTCCGAATCAGACATTTTGGAAGATCTAGATGACACCGATCGGGTCCGAACTGATTTCTCCATCGGCTCCATAGGACTAGGGGACCGGCTCCGAATGGATTCGACCACTATCGGTTCCAAGGGAGATCTCAAACCAATTTCCCTCGGTGCCGAGGAGGGCTTCGGCGCCGAAGGGGAAGAGTCTGAGCCGGTAACCCTCATCGGCTCCAAAATCAGTGGAGCCGATGAAGGTGACCCGCCTCTCGATGCCCCAGTCCTCGGCTCCGAAACCAGAGGGGTCGAGACTGGAGGCATCAAGGCAGACCGTTCGCCTCGGCTCAAGTCCGTGGAGCCGATGGAGAAGCCTGCCTAGGTTTCTTGGCAGTCGGTTCCGACAGACTGGTCGGAGCCGACGCTTTTTTCTTTTTCGTAGGAGAGGAAGAGGAAGATAAGGCCTCCTCAAAGGAGGGCTTAACCAGACCTTTTAATATTAATTTATTTTTCCTCTCCTGGAGGACTCTAGCAGAGAAGGCGTGACACACGCTACAGGACTCTTGTAGGTGCTTGGCGCCTAAACAATAAACGCACGAGGAGTGGTCGTCCGTTATGGACATTTTGTAACCACACCTTGCGCACTTTTTAAACCCAGAGGGTCTATGCTCCTTAGACATGCTGACTAACACTAAGAAACAAGTTTTACCACAAGAAAAGTTAAACTAAGAAAGTTTAAGATTAAAGTTTTTTTTTTTTTTTTTTTTGACAAAACACAATGTCAGAAACAATACACAAACTAGTACCACAACACTGAAAATGAGGGTCAAGACCCTCTAACTTAAGTAGATACTTGACCTCTGAAAAAAAACACAAAAATGCTAGATAGGAATAGGGGAAGGCCCCTCTAACTCAAACGGGAAACCTTCCTTTAACCAAAAAACACAATCTTTCTCAACAAATATATTCTAAATACACTTGTACAACAACACTAGCTGTTAAAACAGCTTTTGGGTTCAAAATAGCCAAATTCCTGACAGGAAAACTATGAAAAAACAGTACTTAGCCCAGCCAAGTTTGAGACCACGTCCTAGCTTGTAAGCGGCAAATGAGATCTGGGGGATTAGTGGTGGTGCATCCTGGGATAAGAAATAGCTCAGCCAATAAGAGGCTTCGCTCTATAGCATAGCGTGCCAAGTCGGAGCCAAGGGATCGGCTCCGAGCCCATCAGTACTGAATGTAGGCGAGATAGGATCACATAACATCAGATGTTATCCAAGGATAACCTTGCTTGGAAATCTGCAGAAGTAGGTATTGACCTGGTGGAATGAGCATTAACAGGGAAAGGAAGAGTTCTTTTCCTAGAGTTGTAGATGTAGGATATATGAAAAGTGAACCATCTAGATAAGGTAACTTTTGAAACTGGTTGACCTTTTTTAATCCCAGAGCAGAAAATAAAGAGCTGATCTGATTTCCTAAATTCTGAAGTTCTGTGCAAGTAAAACTGTAACTGTCTATGAACATCCAGAAGATGTAAGGAGAATTAATCTTTGTTTTGGTAATTTGGGAAGAAAATTGGCAGCTCAACAGACTGGTTTAGGTTACTTTCCAACACAACCTTTGGGAGAAAGGAAAGATTAGTGCGTAAAGAAACACTGTCCTTATGAAAAACTAGGTATGGGGGTTTGATAGACAAAGCTTGCAACTCTGAAACACGTCTAGCTGAGGTAATATCCACCAACGTGTTTTCAAGATAGAAATTTTAAATCACATGTGGCCAAAGGTTCAAAGGGGGGACAAATAATTTTTGTCAATATGATGTTTAGATCCCAGGGAGGGGTTGGATTTTTGTATGGGGGGGTCTTATCATCGTTGTTCCTTTCAAAAAGGCCTTACAGAGCCAGTGCAACATAATTGTAGAATTGTTTTCTCTGAGACAAATATTTGAAATTGCTGCTAGTTGAACTCTAATAGTAGAAGCAGCAGCTCCCTCATGAAAACGTTTCGCTAGAAATTCCAGAATAGACTGTATGGGCACAGAAAAGGGACCTATCTGATTACCACTTGCCCATATTACAAACCTATTCCATTTACTCTTGTACAATCTTCATGTAGAAGTTTTATGGGAAGACAACAAAATATGTTTGACTGGGGAGGAATGGAAAGGAAACCTGGCAATCAGGGGAATTGGAGCAGCCAAACTGTTAATTGAGGGTATGAAGGCTAGGATGTACCTTTCCCAATGGTTGAGTCAGAAGGTCTGGAGCAGGGTCCAGAATCCATGGCTCATCCAGAAGATGATGTTGAAGGAAGGGAAACCAGATTTGATGAGGCCAATAGAGGCAATCAGGATTATCAAAGTCTCCAACAGGCTTGCTTTCTGTAAAAATGTGGGACTCAGCGGGAAAGCATACAGGAGTCCCGGAGGCCAATCGTGAACAAGTGCATCCTTTGGTGACTCTCTCATGGGAGGGATCAAGGCAAAGTAGTTGCTGCATTGGGCATTGGTGGGTGATGGAAAGAGATCACAGCAAGACTGGCCCCATTTCTGGAAAATGTCTTCAGCAACTTTCTGATTGAGGGACCACTTGTGCGGCCATACTATGGCTCTGCTCAATTTGTCTGCAATCACACTGGATTTCCCCAGGATGTGCATTGCAATCAGAAAATGGTTGGAGGCCATTGCCCACTGCCAAACCCTTGAGCTTCTCAACAAAGGGGGTAAGATCTGGTTCCTCCTTGCTTTTTTATGTACCAGACTACGGACATGTTGTCTGACTGAATTGCCATTGTTCCTAGAGGAAGAGTGTCCTGAAATGCTTGCAACACAAAGAGCACTGCTCTCATCTCTAGGACGTTTATGTGCAAGTCAGCCTCATGTTCTTGCCAGATGCCTTTGACTGTCTTCCCTAAATAATGCCTCTTCACCCTATCTGGGAAACGTCCATTGTCACTGTGACTTGGGCTTGAGGGGGGATGAAAGGAAAGCCTTGAGATACTAAAGGAGAGTGGATCCACCACTGGAGATCCTTTTCGCAGGAGTTGGTTATGAGAATGTTGTACTACATTGGTAGTTCTAGGAATGACCACTGGAAAGTAACCACTGAATTAAGCTAGGGGAATAAGTACTATAAATGCTGCCATCTTCCATAGAACCTGAAGAACTAGTTTTGTACGGACAAGTGTCTTTCTGATTAACAGTTTCACATGAAGGTGGAGATCATGAACTCTGTCGTGAGGGAGTCTTGCTATCAATGTAGTTGTATTTATCTCTGCTCCTATAAATATTAAGTTTTGACATGGCTCTAAAGCAGATTTGTCATAATTTAAGGTAATGCCTAGGGAGGAACAAAGCTGAAGTGTATAGTCCCTGGCTTGTAGCAGAAGATGCCTGGTGAAGGAGGTTATGAGCCAGTCGTCCAGATATGGAAACACCTGGAACCCTCTGTGTCTTACATGAGCCGCCAATACTGCCATGCATTTGGTGAACACCCTGGGGGTTGTAGTGAGACCAAAGGGCAGAATTTGAAACTGGAAGGGACTGGCTCCTAGCTGGAAGCATAAGAACCTTCTGGATCGCCTTTCCATATGAATGTGGTAGTGCACATCCTGAAGGTCTATAGAGCACATCCAATTGCGTTTTTCCTGGAATGAAAGTATTGACTGCAGTGTCACTATTCAGAACTTGGTCTTTTTTACAGATTTGTTCAGTTTGTGAGATCCAAAATTGGTCTCCAGTCCGCTGTTTTCTTTGGAATTAAAAAGAATCTTGAGTAAGTTCTAGATCCTCTCTCATCTGCTGGGACTTCTTGGATGACTCTTTCTTAGCAACATTTGAATTTCCTAATGTTGCTTGTTCCTTTTGACTGGGTGGAACATCTGGAATGGACTTGTTTACAGAAGTGGGGAAGGAGAAGGGAACGATATATCCCCTGGATATTATGTCCTGTACCCATTTGTCTTTCATTATCTTTTGCAAGGTTTCGTGGTGCAGAGACAATCACCCCCTGACTGCCTTCAGAGGTGAGCAATCAGGCACTTTTTCAGGATCACTGGAAGGATCTGCCAAAGAGTGATTCTCTGGTGCCCTGATTCTGCGGTCTTCCTCTGCCAAGAGGACAGTATTTTCCATTACTGTTTCCCCCTCTGCCACTGGGGGAACTTCCACCTTGTGCGTCTTGGTAAGCCCTTTGTGATTTCTTGAACCATATTTTCCCGCTACCTCTCAGACCCTTAAGAAATGGTCTGGTTGGTGTGGAAAAACGTACTCCAATGGCAGAAAAGGTCCTACCTTCCTGTTCACACCTGGTCAGTGTTTCCTTCACTTTAAGCCCAAAGAGGAATGAACCATCAAAGAGAGTGTTAATGAAGGAAGACTTGAAGGGGTACACTAAATCTCAAAGGCACATCCGGGCCAGCCTCCTGATAGAGATGCCTGAACCTGCTGCTCTACTCGCTCCATCTGCTGCATATGAAATGAGTCTCATGGACGAGCTGACAAATGAAATGAGTGTAGTGAGCTATGTGCTGAACTTTTCTGATGTTGCATCAGCTACAATTCCTTGGAGGGAATCTGATAGCTCCTTTAACAGATCGCTCTGTAGTCTAGTTAAATGGGACAGGTAGTTCAGTAACCATAAGGTAAAAGTTGATGATGAAAAGACACGCTTCCCATACCTATCCCTATTCATAGTCCTGGAATCCTTATTAGGAGGATGGATAGAGGACCTGTCTTGGAAAGTTCCTTTTTTGTGGCTGCCTCCACAACCATGGCATCAACTGCTATACCTTTAGTTAGGAAAGCCTGATCCTGCAGAGCTGTAATATATTTGTTTGGCCTACTAGGATTGGGTTCCATAGTATTTGAGGTCTCCTGAGCCTTCTGAGAGTTTAACTGAATAAGCCCATCAGAAGGAGGGGTCACGCAAGAGGTTGAAGGGCAAGATCTGAAGGCCTTCAAGTATACTGACTCCTCGGCTGAAGGACAGGAAGACTGCCAGTCACCTCTCTGTTTCAAAACTCAGCACAGATCCTCGTGGTGGCCAGCAGAGTAATCCAAGCTTCACAGAGCTAAAAAAGCGACTTTACCTGATTTAAGTATATTTTTGTGGCTTTCCCACTTCTAATTACCTAGCGACTGTATTTCGCCTGCTTTGCTGATATATTGTAATTGTTTTTCTGCATATATCTTGTTATTGCACTTGAAATCTCAATTTGTTACTTTTAAATCTGTAATTGTTGCAAATTGTTTCTGTAGGCTGTGATAGCTGATTTATAGCATTTATAGTGTCTACTGTTCTGTTTCTCCTTGTTTTCTGAAAAAAAAAAAATATCTCTTGTTTTCCCGCCTTACTGAGCTAGAGTAGTCCAGTTTCAGAGTTGCTGATCCCTGGACTTTGTTTGTAGTTCCTGTTACTGATTCTTTGCCTAATTTGGAAGAGAGGAAGTTCCCTTGCTTACCACTGGGAAGCATTGAGCTGCCTGTTGGTCCAGTTTTGTGAGGTTTCAGCCAGTAACTTGTAGTCTATTGGTCATTTTGGGCCAGTTCCTAGCTTTTTTCAGCCCCCTGATATAAAACACGCTAAATGCGCATTTTCCAGCTTGTACCTACTCAGCACAGATCCTCGTGGTGGCCAGCAGAGTAATCCAAGCTTCAGAGAGCTAAAAAAGCGACTTTACCTGATTTAAGTATATTTTTGTGGCTTTCCCACTTCTAATTACCTAGCGACTGTATTTCGCCTGCTTTGCTGATATATTGTAATTGTTTTTCTGCATATATCTTGTTATTGCACTTGAAAATCTCAATTTGTTACTTTTAAATCTGTAATTGTTGCAAATTGTTTCTGTAATCTGTGATAGCCGATTTATAGCATTTATAGTGTCTACTGTTCTGTTTCTCCTTGTTTTCTGAAAAAAAAAAAAATATCTCTTGCTTTTCCCGCCTTACTGAGCTAGAGTAGTCCAGTTTCAGAGTTGCTGATCCCTGGACTTTGTTTGTAGTTCCTGTTACTGATTCTTTGCCTAATTTGGAAGAGAGGAAGTTCCCTTGCTTACCAGTGGGAGTGGGAAGCATTGAGCTGCCTGTTGGTCCAGTTTTGTGAGGTTTCAGCCAGTAACTTGTAGTCTATTGGTCGTTTTGGGCCAGTTCCTAGCTTTTTTCAGCCCCCTGATATAAAACACGCTAAACGCGCGTTTTCCAGCTTGTACCTACTCAGCACAGATCCTCGTGGTGGCCAGCAGAGTAATCCAAGCTTCAGAGAGCTAAAAAAGCGACTTTACCTGATTTAAGTATATTTTTGTGGCTTTCCCACTTCTAATTACCTAGCAACTGTATTTCGCCTGCTTTGCTGATATATTGTAATTGTTTTTCTGCATATATCTTGTTATTGCACTTGAAAATCTCAATTTGTTACTTTTAAATCTGTAATTGTTGCAAATTGTTTCTGTAGGCTGTGATAGCCGATTTATAGTGTCTACTGTTCTGTTTCTCCTTGTTTTCTGAAAAAAAAAAAAATCTCTTGTTTTCCCGCCTTACTGAGCTAGAGTAGTCCAGTTTCAGAGTTGCTGATCCCTGGACTTTGTTTGTAGTTCCTGTTACTGATTCTTTGCCTAATTTGGAAGAGAGGAAGTTCCCTTGCTTACCAGTGGGAGTGGGAAGCATTGAGCTGCCTGTTGGTCCAGTTTTGTGAGGTTTCAGCCAGTAACTTGTAGTCTATTGGTTGTTTTGGGCCAGTTCCTAGCTTCTTTCAGCCCCCTGATATAAAACACGCTAAACACGTGTTTTCCAGCTTGTACCTACTCAGCACAGATCCTCGTGGTGGCCAGCAGAGTAATCCAAGCTTCAGAGAGCTAAAAAAGCGACTTTACCTGATTTAAGTATATTTTTGTGGCTTTCCCACTTCTAATTACCTAGCGACTGTATTTCGCCTGCTTTGCTGATATATTGTAATTGTTTTTCTGCATATATCTTGTTATTGCACTTGAAATCTCAATTTGTTATTTTTTAAATCTGTAATTGTTGCAAATTGTTTCTGTAGGCTGTGATAGCCGATTTATAGCATTTATAGTGTCTACTGTTCTGTTTCTCCTTGTTTTCTGAAAAAAAAAAAAAAAAAAATATCTCTTGTTTTCCTGCCTTACTGAGCTAGAGTAGTCCAGTTTCAGAGTTGCTGATCCCTGGACTTTGTTTGTAGTTCCTGTTACTGATTCTTTGCCTAATTTGGAAGAGAGGAAGTTCCCTTGCTTACCAGTGGGAGTGGGAAGCATTGAGCTGCCTGTTGGTCCAGTTTTGTGAGGTTTCAGCCAGTAACTTGTAGTCTATTGGTCGTTTTGGGCCAGTTTCTAGCTTTTTTCAGCCCCATGATATAAAACACGCTAAATGTGTGTTTTCCAGCTTGTACCTACACAGCACAGATCCTCGTGGTGGCCAGCAGAGTAATCCAAGCTTCAGAGAGCTAAAAAAGCGACTTTACCTGATTTAAGTATATTTTTGTGGCTTTCCCACTTCTAATTACCTAGCGACTGTATTTCGCCTGCTTTGCTGATATATTGTAATTGTTTTTCTGCATATATCTTGTTATTGCACTTGAAATCTCAATTTGTTACTTTTTAAATCTGTAATTGTTGCAAATTGTTTCTGTAGGCTGTGATAGCCGATTTTTAGCATTTATAGTGTCTACTGTTCTGTTTCTCCTTGTTTTGTGAAAAAAAAAAAAAAAAAATATCTCTTGTTTTCCCACCTTACTGAGCTAGAGTAGTCCAGTTTCATAGTTGCTGATCCCTGGACTTTGTTTGTAGTTCCTGTTACTGATTCTTTGCCTAATTTGGAAGAGAGGAAGTTCCCTTGCTTACCAGTGGGAGTGGGAAGCATTGAGCTGCCTGTTGGTCCAGTTTTGTGAGGTTTCAGCCAGTAACTTGTAGTCTATTGGTCGTTTTGGGCCAGTTCCTAGCTTCTTTCAGCCCCCTGATATAAAACACGCTAAACGTGCGTTTTCCAGCTTGTACCTACTCAGCACAGATCCTCGTGGTGGCCAGCAGAGTAATCCAAGCTTCAGAGAGCTAAAAAAGTGACTTTACCTGATTTAAGTATATTTTTGTGGCTTTCCACTTCTAATTACCTAGCGACTGTATTTTGCCTGCTTTGCTGATATATTGTAATTGTTTTTCTGCATATATCTTGTTATTGCACTTGAAATCTCAATTTGTTACTTTTAAATCTGTAATTGTTGCAAATTGTTTCTGTAGGCTGTGATAGCTGATTTATAGCATTTATAGTGTCTACTGTTCTGTTTCTCCTTGTTCTGTGAAAAAAAAAAAAAAAAAAAAAATATCTCTTTTTCCCGCCTTACTGAGCTAGAGTAGTCCAGTTTCAGAGTTGCTGATCCCTGGACTTTGTTTGTAGTTCCTGTTAATGATTCTTTGCCTAATTTGGAAGAGAGGAAGTTCCCTTGCTTACCAGTGGGAGTGGGAAGCATTGAGCTGCCTGTTGGTCCAGTTTTGTGAGGTTTCAGCCAGTAACTTGTAGTCTATTGGTCGTTTTGGGCCAGTTCCTAGCTTTTTTCAGCCCCCTGATATAAAACACGCTAAACGCGCGTTTTCCAGCTTGTACCTACTCAGCACAGATCCTCGTGGTGGCCAGCAGAGTAATCCAAGCTTCAGAGAGCTAAAAAAGCGACTTTACCTGATTTAAGTATTTTTTTGTGGCTTTCCACTTCTAATTACCTAGCGACTGTATTTCGCCTGCTTTGCTGATATATTGTAATTGTTTTTCTGCATATATCTTGTTATTGCACTTGAAATCTCAATTTGTTACTTTTTAAATCTGTAATTGTTGCAAATTGTTTCTGTAGGCTGTGATAGCCGATTTTTAGCATTTATAGTGTCTACTGTTCTGTTTCTCCTTGTTTTCTGAAAAAAAAAAAAAAAAATATCTCTTGTTTTCCCACCTTACTGAGCTAGAGTAGTCCAGTTTCAGAGTTGCTGATCCCTGGACTTTGTTTGTAGTTCCTGTTACTGATTCTTTGCCTAATTTGGAAGAGAGGAAGTTCCCTTGCTTACCAGTGGGAGTGGGAAGCATTGAGCTGCCTGTTGGTCCAGTTTTGTGAGGTTTCAGCCAGTAACTTGTAGTCTATTGGTCGTTTTGGGCCAGTTCCTAGCTTTTTTCAGCCCCTGATATAAAACACGCTAAATGTGCGTTTTCCAGCTTGTACCTACTCAGCACAGATCCTCGTGGTGGCCAGCAGAGTAATCCAAGCTTCAGAGAGCTAAAAAAGCGACTTTACCTGATTTAAGTATATTTTTGTGGCTTTCCCACTTCTAATTACCTAGCGACTGTATTTCGCCTGCTTTGCTGATATATTGTAATTGTTTTTCTGCATATATCTTGTTATTGCACTTGAAATCTCAATTTGTTACTTTTAAATCTGTAATTGTTGCAAATTGTTTCTGTAGGCTGTGATAGCCGATTTATAGCATTTATAGTGTCTACTGTTCTGTTTCTCCTTGTTTTGTGAAAAAAAAAAAAAAAATATCTCTTGTTTTCCCGCCTTACTGAGCTAGAGTAGTCCAGTTTCAGAGTTGCTGATCCCTGGACTTTGTTTGTAGTTCCTGTTAATGATTCTTTGCCTAATTTGGAAGAGAGGAAGTTCCCTTGCTTACCAGTGGGAGTGGGAAGCATTGAGCTGCCTGTTGGTCCAGTTTTGTGAGGTTTCAGCCAGTAACTTGTAGTCTATTGGTCGTTTTGGGCCAGTTCCTAGCTTTTTCAGCCCCCTGATATAAAACACGCTAAATGCGCGTTTTCCAGCTTGTACCTACTCAGCACAGATCCTCGTGGTGGCCAGCAGAGTAATCCAAGCTTCAGAGAGCTAAAAAAGCGACTTTACCTGATTTAAGTATATTTTTGTGGCTTTCCACTTCTAATTACCTAGCGACTGTATTTCGCCTGCTTTGCTGATATATTGTAATTGTTTTTCTGCATATATCTTGTTATTGCACTTGAAATCTCAATTTGTTACTTTTTAAATCTGTAATTGTTGCAAATTGTTTCTGTAGGCTGTGATAGCCGATTTATAGCATTTATAGTGTCTACTGTTCTGTTTCTCCTTGTTTTCTGAAAAAAAAAAAAAAAAATATCTCTTGTTTTCCCGCCTTACTGAGCTAGAGTAGTCCAGTTTCAGAGTTGCTGATCCCTGGACTTTGTTTGTAGTTCCTGTTACTGATTCTTTGCCTAATTTGGAAGAGAGGAAGTTCCCTTGCTTACCAGTGGGAGTGGGAAGCATTGAGCTGCCTGTTGGTCCAGTTTTGTGAGGTTTCAGCCAGTAACTTGTAGTCTATTGGTCATTTTGGGCCAGTTCCTAGCTTCTTTCAGCCCCCTGATATAAAACACGCTAAACGTGCATTTTCCAGCTTGTACCTACTCAGCACAGATCCTCGTGGTGGCCAGCAGAGTAATCCAAGCTTCAGAGAGCTAAAAAAGCGACTTTACCTGATTTAAGTATATTTTTGTGGCTTTCCCACTTCTAATTACCTAGCGACTGTATTTCGCCTGCTTTGCTGATATATTGTAATTGTTTTTCTGCATATATCTTGTTATTGCACTTGAAAATCTCAATTTGTTACTTTTAAATCTGTAATTGTTGCAAATTGTTTCTGTAGGCTGTGATAGCCGATTTATAGCATTTATAGTGTCTACTGTTCTGTTTCTCCTTGTTTTGTGAAAAAAAAAAAAAATATCTCTTGTTTTCCCGCCTTACTGAGCTAGAGTAGTCCAGTTTCAGAGTTGCTGATCCCTGGACTTTGTTTGTAGTTCCTGTTACTGATTCTTTGCCTAATTTGGAAGAGAGGAAGTTCCCTTGCTTACCAGTGGGAGTGGGAAGCATTGAGCTGCCTGTTGGTCCAGTTTTGTGAGGTTTCAGCCAGTAACTTGTAGTCTATTGGTCGTTTTGGGCCAGTTCCTAGCTTCTTTCAGCCCCCTGATATAAAACACGCTAAATGCACATTTTCCAGCTTGTACCTACTCAGCACAGATCCTCGTGGTGGCCAGCAGAGTAATCCAAGCTTCAGAGAGCTAAAAAAGCGACTTTACCTGATTTAAGTATATTTTTGTGGCTTTCCCACTTCTAATTACCTAGCGACTGTATTTTGCCTGCTTTGCTGATATATTGTAATTGTTTTTCTGCATATATCTTGTTATTGCACTTTAAAATCTCAATTTGTTACTTTAAAATCTGTAATTCTTGCAAATTGTTTCTGTAGGCTGTGATAGCCGATTTATAGCATTTATAGTGTCTACTGTTCTGTTTCTCCTTGTTTTCTGGAAAAAAAATAAATAAATAAAAATATGTCTTGTTTTCCCGCCTTACTGAGCTAGAGTAGTCCAGTTTCAGAGTTGCTGATCCCTGGACTTTGTTTGTAATTCCTGTTACTGATTCTTTGCTTAATTTGGAAGAGAGGAAGTTCCCTTGCTTACCAGTGGGAGTGGGAAGCATTGAGCTGCCTGTTGGTCCAGTTTTGTGAGGTTTCAGCCAGTAACTTGTAGTCTATTGGTCATTTTGGGCCAGTTCCTAGCTTCTTTCAGCCCCCTGATATAAAACATGCTAAACGCGCATTTTCCAGCTTGTACCTACTCAGCACAGATCCTCGTGGTGGCCAGCAGAGTAATCCAAGCTTCAGAGAGCTAAAAAAGCGACTTTACCTGATTTAAGTATATTTTTGTGGCTTTCCACTTCTAATTACCTAGCGACTGTATTTCGCCTGCTTTGCTGATATATTGTAATTGTTTTTCTGCATATATCTTGTTATTGCACTTGAAATCTCAATTTGTTACTTTTTAAATCTATAATTGTTGCAAATTGTTTCTGTAGGCTGTGATAGCCGATTTTTAGCATTTATAGTGTCTACTGTTCTGTTTCTCCTTGTTTTGTGAAAAAAAAAAAAAAAAAAATATGTCTTGTTTTCCCGCCTTACTGAGCTAGAGTAGTCCAGTTTCAGAGTTGCTGATCCCTGGACTTTGTTTGTAGTTCCTGTTACTGATTCTTTGCCTAATTTGGAAGAGAGGAAGTTCCCTTGCTTACCAGTGGGAGTGGGAAGCATTGAGCTGCCTGTTGGTCCAGTTTTGTGAGGTTTCAGCCAGTAACTTGTAGTCTATTGGTCGTTTTGGGCCAGTTCCTAGCTTCTTTCAGCCCCCTGATATAAAACACACTAAACACGCATTTCCAGCTTGTACCTACTCAGCACAGATCCTCGTGGTGGCCAGCAGAGGAATCCAAACTTCAGAGAGCTAAAAAAGCGACTTTACCTGATTTAAGTATATTTTTGTGGCTTTCCCACTTCTAATTACCTAGCGACTGTATTTCGCCTGCTTTGCTGATATATTGTAATTGTTTTTCTGCATATATCTTGTTATTGCACTTGAAAATCTCAATTTGTTACTTTTAAATCTGTAATTGTTGCAAATTGTTTCTGTAGGCTGTGATAGCCGATTTTTAGCATTTATAGTGTCTACTGTTCTGTTTCTCCTTGTTTTGTGAAAAAAAAAAAACAAAAAATATGTCTTGTTTTCCCGCCTTACTGAGCTAGAGTAGTCCAGTTTCAGAGTTGCTGATCCCTGGACTTTGTTTGTAGTTCCTGTTACTGATTCTTTGCCTAATTTGGAAGAGAGGAAGTTCCCTTGCTTACCAGTGGGAGTGGGAAGCATTGAGCTGCCTGTTGGTCCAGTTTTGTGAGGTTTCAGCCAGTAACTTGTAGTCTATTGGTCGTTTTGGGCCAGTTCCTAGCTTTTTCAGCCCCCTGATATAAAACACGCTAAATGCGTTTTCCAGCTTGTACCTACTCAGCACAGATCCTCGTGGTGGCCAGCAGAGTAATCCAAGCTTCAGAGAGCTAAAAAAGCGACTTTACCTGATTTAAGTATATTTTTGTGGCTTTCCCACTTCTAATTACCTAGCGACTGTATTTCGCCTGCTTTGCTGATATATTGTAATTGTTTTTCTGCATATATCTTGTTATTGCACTTGAAAATCTCAATTTGTTACTTTTAAATCTGTAATTGTTGCAAATTGTTTCTGTAGGCTGTGATAGCCAATTTATAGCATTTATAGTGTCTACTGTTCTGTTTCTCCTTGTTTTCTGAAAAAAAAAAAATATATCTCTTGTTTTCCCACCTTACTGAGCTAGAGTAGTCCAGTTTCAGAGTTGCTGATCCCTGGACTTTGTTTGTAGTTCCTGTTACTGATTCTTTGCCTAATTTGGAAGAGAGGAAGTTCCCTTGCTTACCAGTGGGAGTGGGAAGCATTGAGCTGCCTGTTGGTCCAGTTTTGTGAGGTTTCAGCCAGTAACTTGTAGTCTATTGGTCGTTTTGGGCCAGTTCCTAGCTTTTTTCAGCCCCCTGATATAAAACACGCTAAATGCACGTTTTCCAGCTTGTACCTACTCAGCACAGATCCTCGTGGTGGCCAGCAGAGTAATCCAAGCTTCAGAGAGCTAAAAAAGCGACTTTACCTGATTTAAGTATATTTTTGTGGCTTTCTCACTTCTAATTACCTAGCGACTGTATTTCGCCTGCTTTGCTGATATATTGTAATTGTTTTTCTGCATATATCTTGTTATTGCACTTGAAATCTCAATTTGTTACTTTTTAAATCTGTAATTGTTGCAAATTGTTTCTGTAGGCTGTGATAGCCAATTTTTAGCATTTATAGTGTCTACTGTTCTGTTTCTCCTTGTTTTGTGAAAAAAAAAAAAAATATATCTCTTGTTTTCCCACCTTACTGAGCTAGAGTAGTCCAGTTTCATAGTTGCTGATCCCTGGACTTTGTTTGTAGTTCCTGTTACTGATTCTTTGCCTAATTTGGAAGAGAGGAAGTTCCCTTGCTTACCAGTGGGAGTGGGAATCATTGAGCTGCCTGTTGGTCCAGTTTTGTGAGGTTTCAGCCAGTAACTTGTAGTCTATTGGTCGTTTAGGGCTAGTTCCTAGCTTTTTTCAGCCCCCTGATATAAAACACGCTAAACGCGCGTTAGTGCGATTTAGCGCGGAGTTGCCACTGTTGCACACAAGAGCAGCG
The DNA here is from genome assembly GCF_019279795.1 of Protopterus annectens. Classification (NCBI taxonomy): domain Eukaryota; kingdom Metazoa; phylum Chordata; order Ceratodontiformes; family Protopteridae; genus Protopterus; species Protopterus annectens. Next base: position 483,067,950 of record NC_056735.1, read on the forward strand.
GCGGTTAAACAAGGTTAAACTATTCGGGACACCTAAATTCCACTCTTCAAATTTTCCCTTAAAACTACCTTCCTCGAGCTGTACTGCTGATCTAACCAGCGTATCCTATAACTAAAAAGTTCATCTCTACTTGATTCCCAAGTAGACTATTCTCTATCTGTAAAGCCTAGCACTTACTCCAACAGTACTTGCACCTTGATAAAGCACTCTTATTATAGATAGTACCCCACCAGCCTAAAACCCACATCCCCCGAAGTCCTTTGAAAGTCTTTTTATCTATTACTTCTAGTATGTCGAGGGATCAGTTGCTAGTGTCCTCTCCTGCTCAACTGGTGAACCTGGGAATATTGAGGCAATGTTACAATTGCCTCATGTACACAGACAATTCTCTCCTTCTCCTACAAAACACAAATACATGTGAGAGATGCAACTATACGGCCAAACTGGAGGCTGAGCTCTCTCAACATAGGACTGGCAAGACCAGACAGGAGGAGAAGGTAACCACACACAATACATACCCAGGCACACATAGTACCATCACAACTTCAAATCATACACATAATCACACAAAGACATACTCGGAGGCTCTGATCAAAAATCTACCAAAACAGCAGAGGCCACCAAAGCAGACACCCAAACAACTACCACCTCAGGACCCAACACATGAAACACATAGACCACACAGTCAGAGTGTCCAACAGTCACAGCCCTTAAGGCCAAACACAATGCCAGACACACTCGTCATTGGTGACTCCATAGTCAGACACACTGATGTCCCGCTCACCAGACTGAGTAAGGAGAAGGTCACAGTAAGCTGCCTGTCGGGCGCTAGAATCCGCCACATAACGCAAGCACTCAGGTCTCTCAACAGCAGGTACAAGTACGACTCAGTCATTGTCCACGCTGGTGTCAATGACCTGAGACGTACCTCCTTGGACTACATGAAAAGGGACATCGAGGAGCTCTTTGATTATGTAGCCCAGGCAGGTATGACCCTGACCTTGAGCAGTATCCTACCTTCACCTAGAATGATGCCACAATACAGTGATAAGATGATCAGCTTTAATAATTGGCTTAAATTCTGGTGTCATTCAAAGGGGATCCAATGTCTGTCTGCCTGGGATGACATGCTGGACAAGCCATGCTGCTTCGCAAGGGACGGCTTGCACCTGTCACCCCTGGGCTTCCGGATATTGGCAAAGGCTCTTGCCACCCCAATAGTGCCTTTTTTAGGCAAGGCTCAAATTCTAAACTTACCACCCTAGAACACAAAAAAAGGAAAAAAACTAAGGGTAATGCTGCTCAATGCCAGAAGTCTCAATCTCAAGATGCACGCACTCGAGGCCCTTCTCAATATGGAGAACATCGATGTCTGTGCTGTGACAGAAACCTGGTTCAAGGCTCCTGAGAGCACCCCAGCACTATCAGGTTTCACCTCATATCATGCGTTCCAGACCCAAAATCCGAACAACACCAAGAAAGGAGGGGGGGTGTCCATATTCATAAAGGACACCCACACCTCAAGGTTGGTGGCAACGCACGATGCATCGGAGACCATCCAGGTGCAATTAACCATAGGCAAGACTGATCTGCAATTTGTAGCATGTTACAGGCCACCCTCTCAAACTCAGGAACCTCACATGTCCTTCCTGAAAACATTGGAGGGGATAAATGTATCTCCAAACACCATCATACTAGGTGACTTCAACTACCCTAATATAGACTGGGAACACTACTCAAGCCCAAACACTCTAACCCAAAGATTCCTGGAGTTCATAAACTCAAATGCCATGGAACAACTAGTCACCATCCCCACAAGAGGAGAAAACATACTTGATCTCATCATCACGAACATGGGATCAAAATGTTCAACACCGGAAGTATACCCCTCACTGGTGAGATCAGATCATAAACTAATCTTGCTGGAGGTCCTCATCCCGCCCCCACCTGAAATAAAAAAGACCACAGTAAAAAACTTCTCAAAAGCCGACTTCACACTTCTAAAAACTAGTGTGGTCTCCTTTAAGGCCCCTGAGCCAGTGGTAAACATTACTCAAACCGCTGAATCACTTACAAATGCCTTCTACCAGCACCTACAGGACTGCATGGATCAGGCAATTCCAAACAAAACTAAGACTCTCTGTACCAAAGGCAAGCGTCCAGTCTGGTGGACCCCAGCCATAAACAAGCTCAACAACAAAAGGAGGAAGCTACTACAAGATAGAGCAAAATCCTTGAAAGGTAAGACACCTTTGATTATTATAAGTAAAAAACTAAGAGCTCTCATAAAATCATCCAAGGCAAATTTTGAGAGAAAAATTGCCAAGGACTCAAAAGACAATCATAAGGCCTTCTTTAGCTATGTTAGAAACCTAGGAGGAAACTCCCAGATATGCTCAGAATTAGTTCAAAATGATGTGAAGATTACTGAACCTACACACATTGCCAACATACTGGCTGACAGGTTCAGTGCAAACTTCTTCCTCCCCAAAAGGAGAGATATCTATACCAGAGGATTGTAGGCCCCAAACATCTCCAACGCCCAGGTGAGAACTGCTCTCACAAAGGCAAAAAACACAGCATCCATGGGACCGGATGGTGTCCCCGGCTGTGTGCTCCATGAACTCAATGAGGAATTAAACCCACAGTTAGGACAGCTGTTTAATCTTAGCCTCACCTCAGGATACGTACCCAAGGAATGGCGCACGGCGACTGTGGTCCCACTTCACAAGGGTGGTGCCTCCACCGACCCTGGAAATTACCGCCCCATTAGCTTGACAAGCCTTATCTGCAAAGCCATGGAGAGGATCATAATGGAACTCATAAATAAAGACATAGGGAACTTGCAGACTTTGGATCCAACCCAGTTTGGCTTTGTCAAAGGCAGATCATGCCTCTTAAACTTGGTTGACTTTTTCGAGACAGTCACCAAGGCCATTGTTGAGGGAAAGGCAGTCCATACAGCCTACCTCGACCTGGCAAAGGCCTTCGACACAATACCCCACTCAGGTATCATCGAAAAACTCATCAGCTTGAATGTAAACCCATACATCACAAGATGGGTTGCAAACTGGCTAAGTGACAGAACCCACAGGGTCAGAGTTGCTGGAGCCATGTCAGACTCAAAGCCTGTCACAAGTGGTGTCCCACAGGGCTCAGTCCTGGGTCCACTCTTGTGCGGCATCTACTTTTCTGAAGTACAAGCAAACACAGAAGGGTTATGGCTGACAAAGTTTACAGATTACTGCAAACTGGGCGCCATAGTCGAAAACACATCTGACACAGATATCCTTCAGAAGGGCCTCACAGAAACGGATAACTGGTGCCAGAGCCATGGCCTAAAGTTAAACGCCAAGAAATGCATAATCATACCCTTCGGGAAAAACAAGGTTACCCCTAGCTACCATATAGGTGGCAATCCACTGAGCACAGAGGAAGTCATTAGGGATCTGGGGACCCAGGTTGACAGTAGCCTTTTGTTTGACACTCATGTTGCTAAAGTAGTTAGGAAAACCTTCCATATTGCCCACCTGATCATGAAGGGATTCACATCTAGATCAAGGGAGGTCATCGTCCCCCTGTACTCATCACTCATTAGACCTATGATTGAGTACAATACCCCGTTCGGAATGTATCTGACCTGACACCTGCTGCAGCTAGAAAGGCCCCAAAACTTCCTCACCAAAAGGATAAAGGGTCTCAAAAATATGTCTTATGCTGCCTGACTGAAAGAACTCCAGCTCTATTCAGTCTCATACCGCTTGCTCAGAGGTGACCTGTGCCTGACATATAAGGCCATGTCAAACCCAGATTTGATGAATATGCTTCACCTCAAAAAATCTAGATCCCTCAGAACCACAAGGGCGGGAGACTTAAACCTTGACACGGTTATTAATAGAACATGCTGGAGGGACAGATTCATCACCCAGAGACTCCCTATGCTGTGGAACAAAATCCCGGTACATGTGAGGCAGAGCACCTCGCTGGCCTTGTTCAAGAGGAATCTTGACCAATGGATGGGAGATCGCAGATATACCCCAGGGATTACTTCAGTGTCACTGCTTGACAGAGGCACAGCAAAATAATAGGCATAGTTTTATCCAAACTAAAGGGGTGGCGAAAGCCACATAACTATGGGCTAGGCTTATAAATGCCCTTGGGCAGATAGCCTAGTATGAACCTATGAACCTATGAATCTTCAGGACGCAACTATGGGGACACTTCTGCGTCATCAAGGTCAGTATTGGACGTGATGGACTCCTCTGGGGAGTTGAGATGCTTCCTCTTGCATGTTCTCTTCCAAGGGACTTCCTCAGTGGGGTATTCTGAAGAAGTTTCAGAAGAGGAGGAAGTCCCCTGAGGGACATCCTGAGGCCTGGGATCCCTGTGGTTCTGTGGCTGGGTGTGAGTAGGCAAAGACATCTGCACTGATGATGGAGGAAAATCTGAGGAAGTTTGTGTCTTAGACTTTGGAGTACTCATCACCCTCCTCAAAACCTTGAAAGCAGACTGCCACCACTCCAAAGAACTCCCCAGACCCGACATAAAAGTTATCGGATCCCGAGGAACCTCCAGAGCAGAGGAGAGTGGCTCTGAAGCTGAGGTAGGAAACAAACTCATCTATGTTGAGGCTCAGAGGGGCAGGATCAGATCCAAGGAGATCTAAGCTGGTCCAGAAGACCTGACTGGAGAGCGCTGACTCCCAGAAATTTCCTGCTCCAACTGGGTGGAAATGCTCTGACCTGAGGAGCCAACAGGTCCTAGATCTGATACTGATACAAGCTGGATGTTGGTATCTTCCAGCTCTGAAACTACAAGATGGATCAAAGGAGGAACAGGCACCAATGGGGAAAATTGTGTCTGATCTGACTCCTTTGGGTTCAGATCCAAAAGTAACTTGGCCATAGCAGGTGTCTTTAGAAGCCTTTGCACTACCCTATCCGCATCCTCATCAGAGAGACTCCAGGTCGACAGGGTAGAAGGTGTAGGAGAACTGGATTTAATGAGGAATGGAGACAAGAAGTATACCTCCCAACCATACCAAAATACTAATTTTTACCGAGTTTTACGGTCCAAATAATGGGGTGCCAAGATTCCTGAGTGGGACCCTTTCATTTCTGAATTTTTCCCAGCTTTTTTTTTTAATTTTTTTTTTTTCGCTTTTTGAGCTGACGTCATCACATGCGGGATAACGTCAGCTCCATCAGCCTGTCGGAATTGAGCTCAAGGGCTCACATGCACACATTTCCGGCTGGCTGCTTCACTGTTTGAATGGATCTGCGAGCGGGAACGGCTGGCTGCTTCACTGTTTGAACAATTGATGCACTGTTTGAAAGGACTACAATTTATCGAAGGAAATGACTGCATGCATGGGAACTGCTTTTATCATATTTTTTTTAATCTTCTCATGAACGGAGACTACAATTTAATAGATGTACTGTTTTTAAAGGACTACAAATGTTGCAAGCGTGCGGACTGCTTTATCTTCTTTTGTAAGTATTTTTTTATCTTCTCATGAATGGAGTTTCAGATGTGTGTCGGCTGCTGCTTTTTCAAGGTATAGAGCTTAAGGTATTGGAAATGACTGCTGCTTTTAATTCTGGCTGTATTTTGCAAGTCACGAGTGTTTTAGGCTTCACGGTTACTGTTTGGCTTTCAAGGGAGCAAGTAGCGAGTGTTTTAGGCTACACTGTTTGGCTTTCAAGGGAAATGTCTGCTGCTTTTAATTCCGGCTAGACTTCACTACAGCTTAAGGTATTTTGCAAGTAGGGTTCACTGTTTGGCTTTCAAGGTATAGGAAGGAAATGACTGCTGCTTTTAATTCCTGAAGGAAGGAAACGACTGCTGCTTTTAAGCTACTTTTTTGCAAGTCGCGAGTATTAAGTATTGACTTTCCATTATTGAAGGAAACGTCTGGTGTGTGTTTTGCTTTTAAGCTAGTTTTTTGCAAGTCGTGAAGCTGAAAGTGAAAGCTGGGGATGTTAACTTTGAATGGACCCTGTTCAAAACACAGTACCTGAAGCAGTGGTAATGTTGTATGTAAAAAGGTATTTGGAACTTCTAATGGTAAGTAGAGCACACAGCTGTAAACTAGCAGTGAGGAAAACTAAGCTTAAGGAAACAGGCCTTCCTTGCAATGCTAGTTGGGGGAGTGGGGAAATCTAGATTTGGAAAATAGGTACCAAAAATCAAGGAAAACAGCAGCTGTAGTAATCACAGAACTGAAGCCCCTGCTGTTGAGGGAATTTACAAAAAACATGGAATATAACTTCTGGGTAGCATTTAAAAGGCTCTGCCAAATTATCTAGCGACACAAGAGGAGGCGGAAACAGGATATTGCCCACTATGTTTTCAAGAAGGTGTAAGAAACACAAACCTTTGTGATGTTACTGCTTAAAGCTAGAAAGAACACTGAGCAGCTCTGAAATCTAGTAGATGGATGTCTTTCTCTAGAAGAAGTACAAAAAGCAGTTGGAGACAGTTCTACTATTTTAGAAAATGAAGTCACCACAGTGTCTCAACAGTGTGCTGTGAAAAGGATGAAGCAATGGATGAAATACATGGGATATGGCTAAAAATGAAGGCACTGGACATTGTTGAAGGCGTAGTTAATGCATCTTTTACAATTTTTACTGTAAGACTCAGCAATAGCTCTTAGCAAAATAGGGTAGAGGTGCCAATTTTCAGTGGAGAGAAGGCATCAGTTATGGTGAGCTCAGATTTCTTAACCTTCCTGTGAAAATGTAAACCAGCACATAAATGATGATTTCATCCACTAGCTGAGTGTCTGATTTACTATGCATCATGGGAGTAGTATCTTCATTATGGCACACGGGATCAACTCTTTGTACTCGCACTTTACCAATGCGATCTACAACTTTTTTTTGGGGGGGGGGGTGAAAGAGGGTGGGACATAGCCAAATATAAACATACACCCCTATACACCTTATGGAAAGTACTACAATAGTCCCAGTGCTGCCACTTATGTGAACTATAATCCTGGCATTTGAGCAGTGATAATTATGTGTACAGCCTGAATCTTATGTTAAATGTGTTCAAGATGGCTGTATGACCATCAAGGTGTGTGTGTGTGTGAAAATGCCCCAGGTGAATACACCTGGTGGCTAGAGGTACGCATGCTCAAACCCTCTACCTTGGGTACAGGTAAAAAGAGCCTAAAGTCACTAGCCACCACCACTTGTGAATTTATTCCTCATATTTTTGTTCTGTTCCTCATAAAATCTGTGGTTCTCGGGATTTGTGTGGCAAATCATTGAAGGATTGAATTCACTAAATAATGACAGGCATTTGAATTTCAGACTTCATATTCTTCAGAAAATAAATGGTAACAAAAAACCTTTTATTCTAGCAATTTTCTAAATTTATAAGATCAGTATTTGACATTTGTCTCTATTTTGGGGCTGTATTCCCCCATTATTGGCTTTGCCCAGTTTTTTGTGCAAAGACGTTGAGAGCTATGTATGGTGAGAAGTGAGAACTGAATTCTGTATCCCCCCATTGTTGGCTTTGTCCAGGTTTTTTGTGCTAAGAGGTTGATAGCTATGGTGAGAAGTGAGAACTAAATTCACTAAATGATAGCCATTTAAGTTTCAGTCTTCCTATCTTTCAAGGAACTGCTGATTTAGCATAGTGGTATGTTGCTCTGACTGTAATGCACAGGGTCCTGGGTTCAAGCCTTGGCAGTTAAATCCATGATGGTAACAACATTTTATTCTAGCAACTTTCCAAAATTATACAAGCAATGTTTAAAATGTGTCCCTGCCTGTTTTTTGGCCTTTTGCCCCCCCCCCACAAAAAATAAAACTGAAATTGAAATAGTGCGAGAAGCTGTGCAAGATGCCTATGACTTACACTACTGTCATTCTATTTTTATTTATATATATATATATATATATATATATATATATATGTGTGTGTGTGTGTGTGTGTGTATGTGTGTGTGTGTAAGTAGACTTATGATGGAAATGTTTTGAATTGGGCAGTTTTGTCATTTTTGGTTCATGCATTTTCTTCCATTGCCAACTGGAAAAATGTTCAAACAAACAAACAATAAATTTAAAATGCGCTCCAAGTCTAACAAAGTCAGGAAGGTTTATCAAAAAACACATGTATGTTTCCTGTTTTGTGTGCAAGGGACCTATAATTTGAAAACAGCCCAAAGGTAATCTTTATCCACCAATGGCCAGATGCATTTTTTTGGATGCGATGTGGGTTTCAATGCTGTTTCAATGAATGTGAGTTTCAAGGGCAGAGAAGTTTTAATGCCAAGTCTATTTTCATTGTGAGACAGTATTGCTTTGCTTAGCAGATATCTATTCATGTTTGTGCATTGTGCTATAAAATGTAAAAATAAAATCCAAATAACCATTGTAGAAGTACAGCTGCACACATTAGTGTTTATGGTAAATGGGATGAAATAGCCAGGTAATGGGACACTGGAATGGCTGCAGGGGGACTCTGGTCAGTGGTGCCATATTTTGGTTGTCTGTTCTTCAGTTTGCATTTGAAAATTGGTATCCCACAATTCCACTGGAGTGGACGGGGTTACATAATTATGTATGCAAATTTTACATTCATCAACATACAGATTTGCACCTATTTTTCACAGGTCTTGTCCAGATTTTTGATGTTTCCAGGCTGAGAGGTATGCAGAGACGTCAACTGCTCCGATATTGAAACTCCGAAAGCAAGGAGGATTTCGGAGCCAAGGGTTCAATATCAGTTGGCTTCGGAGCCAATGGTTCTTTCTGCTCCGACAAAGTCGTGGATCCTACTGTCTCTGTCTGCTCCGTAGGTTCTGCTGGAGCAGACAGTTTTGTTTGTTTCAATTTCGGTTCCGATGAAGATTTCTGAGCTGTAGAAGGACGTGTCTCCACTTTTTCAGACTTCTTTGACTTTCATGGAGAAGAAGCAGGGGAGACAGCCTCTGAAAATAGTGTTTTCAGTAACTCCTTCAAGATCAGTTTGTTTTTGTGCTCTGAGTGCTCTTTAATTAAATCCATGGCAGATGGAATAGGATTCTTGCAAGTGAAGAGGCCCCAAACAGTACACACAATTTGTGTGTCACTGAGGGACATCTTCTTGCCACATTGCTCACATTTTTTAAACCCAACAGCTTTTTTTTCTTTTGCAACATTTTAGCAGGATATCTAACTATAGACAGACAGACAGAAACTGTGTAATAACAAATAAGATTTTTTAAGGGGGGCAGAATGCCCTCTAACTGAAACGGGCACTAGTCAGACTTCCTTTAACTAAAAAGGATGCAAATAGGGGTGAAGAAAAAAGAGTTGTGTAAAATCTTTCCATAACCATAGATGTCCCTCTCTTCCATGTTGCAGTATTCTTACTGTGGGATTTCCCACCTCAGGTGACCCGACATTGGCTCCTATACAAAAGCTTAAGCCCGGTTGCTGTAGGTGCGTGGGATGTCACACATAGGGCACAAACCAGGGACCTTAAATGTGACATCTGCATGCACAGACCTCAGAACTTGAAGAGAACTTGAAGACCAGACAGACAGTCTTAAGAGAGGAATAAGTGATTGTCAGCCAGAAGAGTCAAGTGTCATATGCTGGCTAGTTGTTCTTGGTTAGGGTATAGCTTCCTAAAAGTTAGGTCAGTAGTACAATGTAATGCAGGGGGAAGGTGGGGGGATGGAATACTGCAACATGGAAGAGAAGGACATCTATGGCTATGGTAAGACTTTACACAACTATTCTATGTCCTTCTATTCCTATGTTGCAGTATTCTTACTGTGGGAGAGTACCACAACTAGTTAGAGCTAAGGGTGATGGTAGAAGTGGAAGATTCCAGAAACCCATGCAGGATAGTCCTAGCAAAACCTGCCCTGACTCCGGAGACTTGATCTAGTTTGTAGTGCTTGGTGAAGGTGTGGATAGTGGACCAGATGGCAGCTTCTAAAATGGAAGCCGTGTCCAGCCCTTTGAGGAAGGCTTTGGAAGTAGCCATACCTCTGGTGGAATGAGCTCTCACTCCCCTAGGGTAAAGGTTTGCTATGGTGTGAGTAGCAGAAATAAATGTATTTTCTGATCCATCCTGAAATAGTTTGCTTGGAAACTGTCTTGCCCTTAGCCCTGGGGTGGAAGGAGACAAAAAGTTGTTCAGATTTTCTGAAGGGTTTAGCTTTGTCTAGGGAGAATCTATGTTGTCTGTGCACATCCAGGGAATGGAGAATCATCTCACTCTTGTTAGTTGGAGAAAGGAAGAAGATAGGCAGGTGAATAGATTGATTTAAGGACAGTTCATTTACCACTTTAGGCATGAAGGAAGGGTTAGTGCATAAGGTCACCCTATCCTTGTGGAAGACTGTGGGAGGGGCAGGCCATGCGTGCCTGTAACTCTGACACTCTCCTAACAGAAGTGATGGCGACTAATAGTACTGTTTTCCATGTACAGAGTTGTACTGTTTTGGAAAAATACAAATATCTAGATTTGATGTTTCTTTTATCAAGAAACAGATGCTTTTAAAAGAATCTACTTACATTTTAAAATTTGATGCCCTGTCACGAAGGGGACTAAATAAAGAATGTAATTGGAGAGTGTTTCTTTAATTGTATGACTGTTTAATTGATGTATTTGTATGTGTACATATGGGGCAAGTCTTTTACTTTGTGTTACACTCCTTGAAGGCTTTGGCCGAGACGTCAGAATTTCATTGAATTTGTTGGATATACTGGTGGTTGTTTCTTTTTGCTACAAGGCAACTATTTATTTTGTGCATCAGTTGGTCTGCTTAAAAGATCTGCCTGTTTGTTGTCCTGAGAGGGTACGTATGAGGCCTGCATGGACAGGTTGTGTCTGGAGGTGATTTCCCAGATTTGTTGGGTTATTCTGCAAAGCAGGTAGGCTTTGGTTCCTCCTTGTTTGTTGAGGTACCACATGACTGTGGTGTTGACTGTGAATATTAGAAGGGGTCCGAGTGGAGGGTAGGAAGAAAAGCCTCCAGGGCTAGGAGAACTGCAGTCATCTCTATGACATTCATATGTTTCTCTTGAAGGGCAGGAGTCCAAATTTCCTGACCTCTGAAGTTCTTGCAGGTGGCACCCCACCCTAAGTCTGAAGCATCTGAATAGATGAACTGGTTTGGGGAGGGCATTTGGAGAGGCATTCCAGGATTGCGATGGGTTTGTTGAATCCACCACCTTAGCTCTGATTTGAGGCAGGGTAGAAAGGGGATTTGCTTCTCTAAAGAGTGTAGGTTTGTGACCACATGTTCTTTAGGTACCATTGGAACGTCCGCATATGCATTTTTGCCAAGTGAAGCATGGGAATGGTGGCTGCCATAAGCCCTAGGAGTTGCAGGAATTGTCTTGCAGAAATCTGGGATTCTAGTACAAGGTTTTGAAAGTGAGTGGAGAGGGAGAGGACCTTTTCCTGTGGGAGAAAGGCCCGCATTAGATCTGTCCTGATCCTGCAGCCCAGGTTTTGAAGAAGGGTGGAAATGAACCTGAGGTGGTCTCTGAGATGGGTTTCTGTCTCTGCTAGAAGGAGAATGTCATCTAGGTAGGGGTAGAGTTGAGTACCTTGGTCCTGCAGTAAGCAATGGTTGGGGCTAGGCATTTTGTGAATACTCTGGGTGCTGTAGACAAACCAAAGGGCAAGGCTGTAAACTGAAAGAGACAGCAGGGTCCAGAAAAATGTAGACATTTTTTGTTGGAGGGTTTTATGGGGATATGAAGAAAAGCCTCTTTAGATCCAGAGTGGCCATGAAGGCCTGGTCTGGGATAAGAGGAAGTAGAGTTCGGAAGGAGAGTATTTAAAAGAAGGCACTTCCAGAAATAGGTTCAGAAAAGATAGATCCAGTAAAGGTCTCCAAGGACCATCCTTTTTGGGGACTAGAAAGAGTGTTGAGTAAAATCCTTTTCCTTCCTGACCGAGAGGAACAGGTTCTATTGTTCCTAGTTTTCGGAAGTCTTGAAGAATTTGTGGCAGGAGGTGGATTTGTTTTTTTGGGGGGAAGGGAATGGGCTTTGGGATGGGCTTTTCCATCCAGGAAAGGAAGTATCAGTTTTGGATGATACTCAGTACCCACTGGTCTGAAGTGATGGTTTTCCAGATGGGTAAAAAGTGGGATAGGCGGGCTGAAAAAAGGCAGATGGGCAAGGCAGTCACACATTGTTGGGTGCATTTCTATCCTGAAAGGACTGTATAGGACTTGGCTGAGAGGTGGCAGGTCTGAAGAATATTTGCCTTCTGGTTCCCCTCCTGTACCTGGAGAATGAAGGGGGGGCAGAGGAAGGGGTTCTCCTGACAAATGAGGTTTTGCAAGGTAGTTCCTATAATACTTTGGAATAGGGAACACAAGTAACTGCTTGATGTCCTGCAGTTCTTTGCTTTTCTCCTGCATATTTTTAAAAGCTCTGCAGAATGTTTTCCAAACAAAAGGTTATGGTCTAAGGAGGCATCCATAATCTTAGTTTTAAACTCTTCTGGAAGAGGTTGTAGGCGCAGCCAAGAGTATCTGTGGAGGACGGTAGAAGTAGTTGCTGACCTAGCAGTGGCCTCTGCAGCATTATAACTGCACCTAATTGAATGCCTGGCTACCTGTGAAGCCAGAAACAATTTAGATGTTATGTCTGATTTGGTAGGGGAGTCAGGTGTGGCAGCCAGGAGATTAGTTGCTTGTGAGACAAGGTCCAGTGCATATTTAATCATGTGTGTCTGGTAATTAATAGCCTGGAAGATTAGGGTGGAAGACGTGTGTGCTTTTCTACCAATCCTGTCCATGGCTTTGCTGTCTTTATCAGTAGGCAAAAGAGATGCAGAGGGAATAAGTCTGGATTGCTTGTCTGGAGAGACAGCAATAACTGCAGGGTCTGCCAAGGAGGGTTTAACTAAGAATTTTTGCTCATCAGAAACCTTATAAAACCTGTCTGGTCTTTTAGGTGCAGGTGGTTGAGAGTCTGGGTTTTTGGATGCAGAGGTAAAAGCATCTAGATAGGCAGGTAATACTGGTGGCATGGTTGATGGGGAGGGAGGATCCACTTGAAGGAGTTCAAAATACCTCTCCTGGGTGTCAGTCATCTGGGTAGTGTCCCATTTAAAGTACTCTTTCATCTTAGCTATTGTTTCATCAAAGGTAATGTCCTCTGGTGGTGAGTCCCCTTCAATAGATTCCTCCTTTGGTGAATAATAGGGTCTATATTAGAATCGTGACAGCTGACTTTCACGAATACAAATTCATCGACACATATATGTCGATGTACGAAAAGAGCAAAGGATGAAAAGACCGAAATGCAGAATGCCGAACATATTTCCAGAAGCAACAGTGCCATACAGGTAAGGTAAATGCAACTGAACAAACCTAATGTAAAACACTTTTCAAATGTTTTTGCAGGGGGGCAAGCCCCCCCTGCACCCCCAACACCCCCCCTACTTAAATATACCAACTCTGAGACCGCACTACAGTGGGGAAAAGGATTTATTTCCTCATCTCCATGATCACCCTGCTGGCCAAGGAAAAACGTTCAGTATTCTGCAGTTCGCTCTTTTCGTCCTTCACTCTTTTAATACATCGACATTTATGTGTTGATGAACTTGTATTCACGAAAGTCAGCTTTCGCAGTTTCTAACATAGACCCGCATAATATTCTAAAAGGGTGGCAATCTGGGATGCATAAGAAATGGACTCTTCAGAAGAAGAGTAGTAAAGTTCTAGTTCCTCCTCTCCCTCTTGGGTAGTCTGCAAGGGGAAAGAAATGGCAGAGGCAGGCCTAGGGCTGAGCACAGGTATAGTGGAGGGAGTAGAGCCTGTGGGTCTGAGGGCCATAAAGGCCTGCATCAGAGAGTTAGTGAAAGATTGCCAGTCAGGGACTCCTTCAGGGGTAGGAGTCAGATGTTTAGTTTTTTGTTTACGTTTAGTAGGTGGTTTTGGAGAAGGCCTAGGCTCAGACGCTGGTAGGAACCAAAGTCTGGGCTATCTCAGTGGACGTGCAGGCCGCAACTTCTGAAGCAGCTTCCTTGGTGGGAGCCGAAGCAGTCGGTTCTGTCAGACGTCCCTCAACTCCTATATCAGAATCTGGTGGGATGTCCGATGTCAGAGAGGCAACAGAAGTAGGCTTGAAAACTTTGGCTTTTTTCCCGCGGTGGTTCAGTCAGAGCGGCCGATTCGGGGTGCTTTTTAAGTGCAAGCTTTTTGAGACATTGATTCTCTAAATATAAATTTAGTGCAGCCAGATGGCTGTGGAGGGTCTTCGGTATGAAAGAACACGCAGTATGATCATGTTCCTTCCCAAGACAAAAGACGCAATGGTCATGGGTTTCCTTATACGGTATCTGAGGCCTGCAAATGCATTTACCCTTTTTAGCTGACATTAGATAATATAAAATGCAGCTAACCAAGCTCAAGCAAAAAGAATGTAAGGTTTTCCCAATAGGGTACTTAGCTTTTTAGAAGTCTTCTAGAATAGGAGCGATGCGAATGATGTGACATCGTCTGTGGCTTAAATGTTCTGAGGTCTGTGCATGCAGACATCACATTTAATGTCCCTGGTTTATGGGCATACGTGTGACATCCCACGCACCTACAGCAACCAGGCTTACGTTTTTGTATAGCAGCCAACGTTGGGTCGCCTGAGGCGGGAAATCCCACAGTAAGAATACTGCAACATAGAAATAGAAGGACATCTACCTAGATAGTAACAGTGACTATAACAATAAGAAAACACCCTCTAAGTTAAATAGGTGAGTGTTAGACATAATCTAAGTTAAACAGATGGTAGCACAACAGAAAAAAAAGGGGAATTAAGCAGAAGGGTAAAGTTATCCAAGGGAAGGTTTACAGATTATTAAGGAAAGGGATTTTAACTATAAAACAACAATATAATAACAGTAAATATAGAAACACTAATGAAAAAAATAATGAACTTAGCCCAGAACTTGCTAGAAGATCTTTCTCCCAGCATGGCAAACAAGATCTGAGGAGTTCAGGGAACTGCATTATGTGTAGGGAAGGATGCCCACGAACTTTGCTGAAGACCTTGAGCTTTTGGAAAGGCCGAGAATGGATCTGACACATCAGATCAGACCCCACCAGTGAGAATAAAGGCAAGACTGACAACAACAAATTATACATCTATATATATGTGTGTGTGTGTGTGTGTGTGTGTGTGTGTGTGTGTGTGTGTGTGTGTGTGTGTATATATATATATGTGTGTGTATATATATATATATATATATATATATATATATAAATACATATATATATATAAATATATATATATATATATATATATATATATACATACACATACACACACCCACACACACATATGCACTTGGTTTAAGGATACATGGTCTGCTTGTAGAGGAGAGTTATGGCGTTATGGCTACAGGCATGAAAGATATGGAATATCAATTATAATAGTATTCCTCCAGTAGTTCAAAATGTGATCTAGACAAAACACCATGACTGTGAATGCACTTAAAGAAGGAAAAAAGTGAATATATTGCATTCTAACAGTATGTCCTCATTTTTTTTAATTTTATACAAGACAGTAGATTTAGCTTTAAATTTATAAGAAATCATAAGAAATAATGTGGCAAATAGTCCAATAGCTCTGCATTTTAAAGAGAAACATAATCATGATCCTAAGTTTCTTGGGTATGTCATTATTTATGTTTGTCAGAATCCTGAGCTTGTTTTGAATGTTTCAGATGTATTAAAAAGGAAAGCAGGGTGAATGTTTACATATGGTATGCTACAACCACATGGTTTAAATAATGAACTGCTTTTGAAACAATGATTGTAGTTACTGTTTATTTGTAAATTTTTTGTATGTGTATATGTTTACTATTAGGTTCATAGGTAACTACTGGGCTAGCTGCCCTTCTGTGCCATTTTAAGCCTAGTCAATTTCCCTTAAAGGTGAGAATCAAACCTTGTACCTTCTGTCTGCGAGGTAAAAAGTTTAATCATTATGCCAACTCCAAACCTAAACAGACTATACTGAGATTAAAACTCACACATTTTCTTGAAATACTTAAACTGGCCTATTGCTTAACCATTTGAGCTAATGTACATCTAAGTGTAATCATTTTTTTTTCCAGTTTCCATTGACTTTTGGAATGTTTACTGTTGAATGTTCCTTTAATGCATCAGAGGTGATCCACTGTTTTAAAACAAATCTTTGACTGTTTTTATTTTCATATATATAGAATTTTGGGATTATTTGAATTGAAACTGTTGAAGGCACAAGCCAGGCCATTAGTTTCGCTTTTTATTTTTATAATATAATAAAAGTAGATTTTTAAAGTTTGGTTTAGGGCATTTATAAATGAGTTTCTTGATACAAAAATTATGCACTTTCCATAACATTATAGCTTCATTATTTACATCCATCCTCTTCAATGACAGGACTGGCAGCTGCACGCAAAAGCTTCTCAGCACCTTTAAGACTTCCCAAGCTCTAAAGCTCGTCCACTGCTCCCATAATGCACCTCATCTCATTTCATGCTCCAAATCAAGAGTATGCTTGGAAACAGCTGCAACTTAATAGCCCTAGACAACTACCCGTTTCATCCTCTAAATCTCTCTGCAGGGAAAATCATTAAGGAAAGCAGGTGGGTTTGTTGAAGTGGACAGATGTAGCTCTTGAAGACCTAATGCTATGGTAAGTGCGTAATTGTACATTGTACATAATCAAGTCCATCCAGTACAACACAACAAGATCTCCAGCCTGAACCTCTTGGTTGGCAACAAGACAGAATGCCCCTTAATATGGTAGTTCTAAAGGTAAATCTGGATGTAGAAATCATATCCAGTTTACAGTATCTTGCAAAAGTATGCTGTGACGCCGATATGATACAGCAGGACATATATTATCTACTGTGGCATTCTTGAAAAAGGCTAGAGAAGTAGCCTTTGCTCCATCTAAAGGTACTTTGGGTTTAGGAGACACGTCTTTGTTATATTTTGTGTGACTAAGCATTATATATGCTTGCAGCCACATAGCTAGACTGATGTTGGTAACTTTGTGGCCCACTCAGTTTTGAGCAGTGACAATAAAGAGTTGTTTTTTCCATCGAATACTCTTTGTCCTGTTCAAATACAATCAAAATAGACAAAGGACAACCAAACAGTGTAAAAAGTACTCTACTTTACTACAGCAGTAAAGAATGAATAGTAGGATACTGACTGACTGGCTGAAGTTCTTTTCTGCAGCTACCTTTGGCATAAATTCTGAATTTGTAAACAAACCCTGTGTTTACGGAATGTGATAAAAAGAGGTCTGGAAGAAAGGACCTGTAGTTCCATAACTGTGCTGACCAACTTAAGAGCCACCAACAAAAGTTTTCCAAAAGAATTGACTTCTGCTTTAGCCACAGATGTTAAAGGTGGTTAGTTTTTTAGATCATATGCTTGTATGGGTTCTCTGTGTTGGGTCATATTAGGAAGGCTGCTGAAAGCCTTATAATCCTTTAGGATTGCAAGTGAAGAAGCGATTGATCCCATATGAAAGTTGACAACAGAAGTTAGCTGAATTTTATTAATGGAATAGCTAGAACCCTGCTCAATGATATAAGCAAGAAACTATAATACCACAGCTATGGGAGCTAAGCTTGGATCTATGCTCTGGTTTGTAGCACATGCAGAACATCTTATCCATTTGCTCTAACAATTCTTTCAAGGATAAGGTACTTTGGATTATGACACAAGGGTATGAGGAGGATGCATAAAAAGAAGACCAATGTGACCATAAGCAATATGAGACGAACAATTAGAAAAATATTTTTTATATATGGCCTACAGGTGGTGTAAAAGAAGGGGCAGATAAGCATACTACATATAGTCCATTGAGTGTAGCAAAAAGAGAACAAAGATAGTAAAGCCAACAAAGGCTAAAACTGAAAGGGAGTCAGCAGAAGGGATCATTAAAGGCAGAAAGGGCTTTTTAGGTATGAGGCTGAAAGAAAGAAAGGGACAGAGTTGCCAGTGCAACCACTGAAGACTGGAAAAAAAAGAACTACTGAGTGAATACTTTGCTTTGGTCTTCACAAAGGAAAGCAAGGAAAGAGTAGAATGCTGGAAGGGATGCTGGGCAAAAAGGAGGCAACAGCACATGGACACAGGGATAAAGAGGGAGGAAGTTCAGAAGAAAGAGGATGGATGTCAAGGACCAGATGGCCTGCTTCTCAAAGTCTTCAGAAATCTGTCCACTATGTTAGTAGACCCCCACAAGTAGAGATTAGTATTCGTAATTAGTAATCACTGGTTAGTATAGAACTGCCAGAGAACTGGAAAACAGCAAATGTGGTATCCTTGTAATGGGGTGGAAGCAGAAAAAAATCAAGGAAACAGCAAACATGTTAGCTTCACAGCAATGTGAGGATAAGCCATAAACAGAATCAAGAGCATTTCTAGAGGACAGCAATCTCCAGAACAGCAACAAATATGGGTTGATTTCCAGAAGGAGCTTTCAGTGAAACATTATCCAGCTTTATGACTGAGTTACAGGTGAATTTGAGATGGGATTACCAGTAGAGATAGTCCACCTGGACTTCAGCAAGCCATTTAACTTGGTCCAACACAGGAGGGTGATAAGAAAAGTGGGCTGTGGATTAGGATCATGAGTAAAGAACTAGACAGCTACAACAATGAATAGTAGGATACAAAGGGGGTTGTGGTGAGAATGAGAATGTCAGGAATTAGAAAGGTGACTAGTAGAGCAATGCAAAGGTCACTTCAGCATCCCATTCTCTTCAGTGTGTTTGCCTCACACATGTTTGATGAATAACAGAACAAGATCAGTCTCCTTGCTGATTACACTAAGATATGTGAAGTGGTGCTAGATGAGTGGAAGAGTCAAGAGAAGGATTCGAAAAGGGTGAACAAATCAACAGAAATCTGGCAAATGAGGTCCAGTGTAAAAACAAGAGAAATGTACTGCAATTATGTCACAACAATCCTTGTGTAATCTGTCCATTGAGGGTGGGGATGGAACTGATGAGAACAGTGCAGGAAAAGTATCTGGATTCTCGATCACACAAGGACTCCTGAGAACAGTGTAAGTGGACAGAGGCAGCAGCAAACAGAATGTTGGGCAGCTTCCTTCAATATAATGCTTCATTTCTGCAGGGTCTTTGTAAGACTCTATCTAGAGTACTACAGACAGTTCTAGAGGCACAGCACCACCAGACAGCTGGCAGAAATTGTAATGCCCACCACTGCTACCAATATGTGATGGCCATCAATATGTGTCATCCCCATGCTGGGCTAGTAATCAAGGAGACTGAATCCTCACCACTCACACTGGAGAGGGACATGCACTTGGAATACAAATAGATACACTCATTATTTCCAGATGCAGACCTCTCTGCGTCAAGTACAATTTCCCTTAAGAGCATACAGGGAGCACACTTAGCCCGGGGTCTGGATGTCTCTATATCTGTCTCCCTCCAGGTCCACAATAAGACTACCCACTGGTACAGCTGTAGGGTTAGGTCCTCAGCCGAGTGTCCAAGCCAAGTCCTCCAGCACCCTCTCTGTAAACCCAGTGCTTTGTGTCCCTGCCCCAAGTAGTTGTCACACACACACACACACACACACACACACACACACACACACACACACACACACACACACACTCTGAGAGATTTGTTTTGTGAGTGTGTGCATGCGCGTGCACACACATGCACACACCTGGGAAAGGCAAGCACATGTTTACTAGCTATACCCCCTTCTACCCAGACTATAAGGTAGTCATCACCACCACTAGACACTCCCCATCAGCTACTCCAAGGATCTTAACAAAGGGTGTCCAATCATACTGTGTAATAGTAATACTAATACAAATGGTAGTAGTTCACCAAGATGGCTAGGTCTTCTGGACTGGCCTACACAGCGTCACCAAATAATATAAGTACTCTCAAAAGTTAGATACTTTCTACAAGGCCCAGCCACAATAAAAGTTTAAATATATTTAATAATAAAAGAGCATGAAAATACTGAATATATATTTACAGTACACCACAGAGTTCAAATCACAGAAAATATTGAAATTAACATTGATGGACTGACTCATACAAATAAAGAAAAACACTCTCTAAACTAAGCTTCACTATATTCCTGACTGATCTAAAAGAATTTTACTGTTCACTAGTTAAGTTACTTACTACATCAAGGCAAGATGCTGTAAGCGAGGGTCTTTCTAGTCAGGCTTCCCAAACAGAATACTCAATACTTTGAGATTTCTCTTTGTAATATCTAAAATATAATTTCAAAGAGGCCTGGCAGAATGACCTCATCTGGTCACCTGACTCTAGGTTCTCACAGTATTCCCCTTTGAAGCTGAGACAGGAATTTAGCACAGATGGCCACAATACAGATCCAAATGTTTATGGCAGTGCCTGGGACTGCCCATCTTTTCAATGAGCTAATGGACAAAGGCTCTTTCCCAGACCCAGCATCACTGGTCCTATTCAGCACTGTGGGGTACCTTTTAATGGTTTAACAGCTCATTTATATTTCCCTTATTTTTCTTAAAGTAAGTTAGCTGGTTAACCACTGGTGTGCCTGTATCCGCTATCAAAACATATACATTTAATTCAGTAACAATAATACATATACATTTTTCATTCCAGCAGAGTGCACTGGTTGATACATTTTAGCACAAGCAAACTTCACCAATGCATTTTCAGCACAAACATCTGTACAAACCAGTTTGATATACAAATGACATACAGTTCTAAACATCTGTAACACAAGCATGTTTTATAAATCAGTTTGATATTCAAAGGACATACCATTCTTTACAAAACTCCAGCTGGCTATGCTGGCACTTGCCCATGTCATCACTTCAATATCAAATAAAACTACCACAAAACTCCATGGTATGGAGGGGGAAAATATGACCAAAGGTTAGAGGAGCTAATGTTCTTCTCCCTTAAGACTATGAGAGCCTGTGGGCGGGGTAGTGGGACGTAATACTGATGCACAACAGCATATCAGGAGGATGTGAAGATGTAATTCTGACCAGGAAGGACAGAGAAAGAAGCAGGGAACATGAGAAGTAGACTGTAGAGACTAGCTACTCCCTGGATCGCTAAAAGTACTTCTTCACAGAGAGGGCTGTAGATCTCTAGTACAGGCTACCAACACGGGCAGTGGAAAAATAATCCATACAGGCATTTAGGATGGCATCGTAGAGGATGAAAGGGGTTAGGAGGAAGGTAGAGATGGAGGCAAAGTAGAATAGTAACTACTTAAACTGGCATAATGGATAGGCTTCATTTTTCCTGCCATTAAACAAATGCTGACAGGCAAGTGTGCAAACTGTTTGACAGCTGAGTATGCATCATACATAGTCATTGACATTGCAACAGTAAGTTGCCACAGAATGCTATGAAATCATTACATTAATTGGGAGAGTCTTAATGTTTTGGTTTCTGGACAGAGGAGTGGCACAATTAAAAGGTCAATATCCGTACGCAAGGAACATACACTGGCGAACATCAATAATGAAAAGGATCTAAAAGTACTTTCCAACTCGTCTGGATCGGCAGACCAAATCTGAAGGAACATTTGACTAAGTAGCAATTATAACCCTTTAAAAAAGTCATGTGAAACTTTTAAGTGAGTCATGTGCAAAAGGGTGCAGTCTTCAGCATTCTAACAGTTAATACATCCTGGTACTTGCTTAAGTTAAATTCAACGTTTTGCAGGATAGAGTTTATAGCCCCCTGTAAATAAGGCAATAATTTTATTAACTTGGCAAACATTCTGACAAAGAAACCAGAATTTTTGTGAATGTCTATATTCCAAAACTAGGTTATACATCTGTGGAGACATTGGACCTTAACTCATTCAATCCTGAACAGCAGAAGGGTGATTATTCTCCCTTACTTCCAGAGGTTTGTTAAGCCAGGAAACCACTTGCTTCATGATTGCTTTTTCTCAAAAAAAAAAAATCTACTGAAAACACACTTGATTTTTAAATTATGTGAGCTACAAAAATGTAAAATATGAAAGCTCTTTGCTACACAACTTGCTAAGCACTGGTGTTAGTATCAAAGGTCCATCTATTCATCCTGATTTTATACTGCACATTTGTGGAAGAAAATTTGTATTTTATTTGCCAAAACCACTAGCGTTACTGTCAGAGGGTTATCTTCATGTAAGCGTGCAAGACATATCCAAAGTATCAGTGGTACTCATATCACTCAACCTCTTAGCACAAGAAATCCGGATAAATACAAAAATAATGGGGAGGGGGCAAAGGCCCAAAAAATGGAGAAGATTTTAAATATATTGCTCTTATAAACATGTAAGAAAAGCAGTTTTGCATCAGAATGTATTTTCTGAAGGATATGAAGTCTGAAACTCAAATATTTGTCATTATTTAGTGACGTCAGTCTTCACTGATTTGCCAGAACCACACATTTTATGAGGAACACACAATAAATATAAGGCGAAAATCTAGACAGATAAGAAGTATGGTGGTATCACTGTTAACCTGTTTAAGAGCTTTCCAGTGATGTATAACAAGAAGTGGTAGCCTACTGCTGTTAAGTAATGTTACAGAATGTATGCAAATTATACAAATATTTTCACAATATTTCAAAACAATATTAATCTACAAAATCACGAGTGTTAGATGACAAGAGTCACGGCAACATTGTATGACAATGTTTTGTATAAGATGGCACCATTTGTTCACCTGTAAGTCAGAGCTTTTATGAAATTAGTTCAATTATAGAAGTATAGCTAAAAGTCATAAATGCATTATCAAAAATTCATCTGTAATGCCTTCATATTACCTACCATGGTTTAATGTAATTTCATACTAACACCTGTTGATTGCATACACAACCCTCAAAATTGCAAAATCACACTATGTTTGTACTATTAATGTGAAAATGGAAAAAAAAGAAGTTATGTACTCACCATAACGTTCCATGTGAGTTGTTCATCTCGCCTTCATTCTCACTGATGGGTTCGGAGCTGATCCTCAGCTCCGACCTGGCCAAATGCAAAAGCTCGAGGTCTTCAACCAGCTCGTGGCCTACTCCCTATTCCATGATGTACTGGTGCTTCTCTCAAATCTTGTTTGCAGCCAACTAAATGGACTAGTAAGTACCGCCATAAGAAAATCAAGAATTCAGTTGATAAGGAATAAATACCAACAAGATTTGTCTCAACCTCCTGGTCCTCAAGAAAAACTGGTAGGGGGTTTGGTGGGTAGGACGTAAGAATGAAGGCGAGATGAACAACTTACATGGAACATTATGGTGAGTACATAACTTCTTTATGTGAAGTTGTTCTTTCTCACCTTCATTCTCACAGATGGGTTAGCGTCCTATGCACCATCTTTCTTGGGTGGCTCACGGGAGTATATTCCTCAGAACCGTGGAACCAAAGGAGGCCCTGGCCCTGGAGGCCCTATCCAATTTGTAATGAGTGATGAAGGTATGAGGTCTAGACCATGTGGCTGTTGCACAAATGGAATCTATTGGTAGCTTAGCCAGAAAGGCTGAAGATGTGGAAACAGACCTAGTTGAGTGGGCCTTTACTTTACGATGTAATGGCATGTGCACAGAGTTATATGTAAAGGAGATGCAGTCTGATAACCATTTTGACAAAGTGGTTTTTACAGTGGAGCACCCTTCTTTGAATCTGAAAATGAAACACAGAGCTGCTCTGATTTTCTAAAGTCCTTGGTCCTGTCTAAATAGAATCAAAGTTGCCTGTGGACGTCAAGTTTGTGCAGTATATGTTCCATCTTATTAGTATATTTAGGGAAAAAACAGGTAATTCTATAGTCTGACTGAGGTTTGTCTCTGAACAAACCTTAGGTAAAAATGACAGATTTGTCCTCAGTCAAATTCTGTCATTGTGAAAAATTAAATATGGGGGTTTAATGTACAAGGCATGTAACTCTGAAACCCTTCAAGCAGAAGTAATAGTTACTAGAAAAATAGTTTTCCATGATAAATATTTCAGTTCGCAAGATGAAGCTGGTTCAACTGGGGGTAAGATGATTCAAGAAAGAACAAAATTTAGATTCCATGGTGTAGCTGGGGATCTAATAGATGGTCTGAAATGGATAGTGCCCTTAAGAAAGGCTTTAGAGAGTCTATGGGATATGATAGTAGCCCCCTGATCACCAATATGAAAATTAGAAATTGCTGCTAATTGAACCCTAATGGTTGCTGCAGCTGCCTTTATTGAAAAGTTTGGTAAAAACTCTAAAATGGATGCAACTGAAGCCAAATACGGGTCAATATTGTTTTGAGATGCTCATATAGAAAACCTTTTCCATTTACTAAGGTATAACTTCCTGGTAGATGATTTATGAGAGGATGTTAGAATGTGCTGAGCTGCAGGTGAGAGATTCTGGAACCTGGCTATTCTTGTAATTGGAGAAGCCAAGCTGTCACTCTGAAGGTGTGAAGTGCTGGATGAAGAGCCCCTGATAAATGAATCAGAAAATCTGGAACTGAGTCCAGAATCCAAGGTTCTTCCAGTAGATGAGGATGAAAAAAGGGGAACCAAATCTGACAAGGCCAATAAGGGGCTATTAGAATGATGGTCCTTCCCAGAGTCTTGGCTTTCTGTAAAAATCTGGGTATTAGTGGAAATGGGGGGAAAGCGTAAAGGAGACCCGGAGGCCAGTTGTGCACAAGTGCATCCCTTGGGCCATCCCTCAGAGTGGGGATTAGGGCAAAATGGTAGCTGCATTTCACGTCGGTGGGAACTGCAAAGAGATTGCAGCAAGGCTGGCCCCATCTGCGGAATATCCTTTCTGCTACTTCTTCCTACAGGGACCACTCGTGAGGCAATAAAATTACTCTGGTCAATTTGTCTGCTATCACATTGGACCTCCCCGGGATGTGCATTGCTATCAGAAAGCACTGGGTGCACACTGCCCACTGCCATACTCTCAGGGCCTCTCAACATAGGGGGTAGGATATGGTTCCTCCTTGTTTATGTACCAGACCACCAACATGTTGTCCCTCTGGATTGCAAGAGTCCCTAGAGGAAGAGCCTTGAAAGGACTGCAACGCTAGAAGTATCACTCTCATCCATAGGACATTGATATGCAAGTGAGCCTTGTGTTTCTCCCATGTGCCTTTGGCTGTCCTTCCCTGAAAATGCCCCCCCCTCACCCTATCAGGGAGGCGTCCATGGTCACAGTGGCAATAGGAGTGGGTAAAACAAAGGGGCGACTTATTGTTACTTGATGAGAAGTCATCCACCATTAAAGATCCTTCTCACATGAATTTGTTATTATAACTGGGTGTGACACTGGAAGTTCTTGAAAGGACCATTGTGTGAATAGGAGCCATTGCAGTATACGCATATGCATCTGACCGAAAAGAATGGCAATGATTGCTGCCGCCATTGTCCCTAATAATTTGAGCACCATTGAAGCTGGGGCTTTTTTTTGAGATAAGGTTCAGGACTTGTTCTCGTAGAGCACAAACTCTTTTTGGTGGAAGCTTTACGGTCATGGAGGCAGTGTTGAGATCTGCTCCTATAAAAATGGTATGTTTGGATGGCGATAAGGCAGATTTTTCTGAGTTTATGGTAATACTCAATTGATTGCAGAGATTTAAGATTGTATCCCTAGCTTGTATGAGTTGATGCTTGGTGGTGGTGGTGAGAAGCCAGTCATCTAGGTATGGAAACACCTGGAATTCTAAATGTCTCTGGTGAGCCATGACTGCTGCCATGCATTTGGTGAACACTCTGGGTGCTGTAGTGAGACCAAAGGCCCGAGCTCGAAACTGATAATGACTGGCCCCCAACCAAAAGTGCAGGTGATCTCTGGATGGTCCAGCCATTTTGATGTGGTAGTACGCATCCTGGAGATCTACTGATCACATCCAATTGTCCTTTCCTAAAAAGGAAGTATGGACTGTAGCATGACCATCCAGAACTTTGTTTTCTTGACAGATTTGTTCAATCTACTGAGATCCAAAATGGGTCTCCAGTCCCCTGTTTTCTTTGGAACTAAAAAGAACTTTGAGTAAGTTCCAGATCCTCTCTGGTCTGCTGGGACTGGTTGGATGACTCTTTTGTTTAGCAACCTTGCAATATCTATGGTTGCTTGTTCCCTGTGACTGGGTGAACATCTGGGATTTTTCTCATGGGGGGGGGGGGGTTGGCAAAGGGAATGGAGTATCCTCTGGATATGATGCTTTGTACCCAGTGGTCTTTTATTATTTTTAGCCAGGTGTCTGGGTACAAAGATAAGCGGCCCCTGACTGCTTCCAGAGATGGACAGATGGGCCTCCTTTCAGGAGCACTGATAGGGCTTACCAAAGAACTGATCTCTGTCACCCTGATTCTGCGGGCCCCCTCTGCCATGTGGACGGCATCTTCCATTATTACCCCCTCCTCTGCCTTTAGAGGGGGGTTCACCACGTGTGCCAAGGAAAGTTCCTTGGGATTTATGGAACCACATCTTCCCAGCTTTCCGACCTTTGGGGTACGGTCTTGTAGGGCTGATAAAATGGACTCCTATGGCAGACAGAGTTTTTCCTTCCTGCTCACACCTGGTAAGCGTTTCCTTCACTTTGGGTCTAAAGAGGGACGAGCCACCAAAAGGGGTGTTAACAAAGGATGACTTATAGGGCTCTGCAAAGGAACATAAGCACATCCAGGAATGTCTCCTAAGAGCAATTCCTGTACCCGCTGCCCTGCTCATTCCATCAGCTGCATACGAGACCAGATGCATGGAAAAGTTTATAAGAGAATTTAGGGTAGCAAGCTGGGAAGTTACCTTATCTGAAACTCCCACAGCTACTGCACCCTATAGAGTATCATCCAGCTCCTTAAGGAGATCTCTGTGTAGTCTAGTAAAATGTGCGAGATAGTTCAGGGACCGAAGGGCAAAAGCTGCTGAACTAAACATGCACTTTCCATATCTGTCCATGATCCTAGAATCCCTACTAAGAGGATGAATAGATGTAGAGGTCTCTGACAACTCTTTTTTGGTGGCTGCAATGGGTACTCCTTTGGTAAGGAAACCCTTGTCATGGGGAGATGTTATAAATTTATTAAGCCTCCGAGGGACAGGTTCCATGGTATCCAGGGACTCCCATGCCTTTCGAGAAACGAGTTCCATCAGCTCAACAAAAGGCAGAGACACCCAAGAGGAGGAGGGTTGAGACCCAAAAACCTTCAGGAAGACTGACTCATCATCAGTAGGGTTAAAGGACTTCCAGCCACCCCTCTGTTTAAGAATTTCTCGGATTTCCCCAAAAGAGATATCTTCAGAGGGGGAACATTCTGACTCATATAAGTCAGTATCTGATGTGATGGATTCCTATGGGGAGTCCAGATGCTTCCTCTTGCAAAACCTCTTCCTGGGAACCTCCTCAGTGGGAGCTTCTGGGGAGGTCTCATAAGAGCAGGGCTCACCCAATGGGGTGACCTGAGGCTCTGGGTCTCTACGCTTTTGAGGGATCAGTGAAGCAGAGGCAGACACAGGCACTTTAGGGGAGGAGGTTGCTGAAACCAATGATGTGGGTGCCCGAGGGGACAACACTCTCCTCATGGCATCAAAGGCCCCCCCTGGCTCCGATCTGAAGAAATCCCTGGATCTGTAGAAGCAGGCAATTTCCTCGGCACCGAAGTGGTGGGCTCCGAGCCCGAGGTAAGCGCTGAACTCACCCATGCAGGGGCCTGAGAGACAAAGTCAGAACTGAAAGATCGGTATGACTATCCTCTCCAGACCTGATTGGTGAGTGTCAGCCCCTGGACTCCAAGGTCAGTACCGAGGAAGTCAGAGCAGTCAGAACCGACAGATCTGGAAGGGGTGTCGGCTCTGGCGGTTCCACAATCATCAGCTTTGAACACTCCAGCTCCGAAACCTCAAGTCGAATTGAAGGAGGAAGAGAAGTCATGGGCTGGGTCCTAGTCGGTTCCGAAGCCTCAAGGGTCGGCCCGACAAAATTTTTGCTATGCTAATGCCAGTGTCTGCAGAAGCCTCTGCACCACACGATCCACATCCTTATCCAAAAGGCTTGAGGACCGGGAAGAAGCTATAGAAGGGGTCACTGACTGACGGATTGGAGACTTTACAGTAGGAGACACCGGCTCCTGCAAATAGTAACAACCCCTGGTTCCAAAAGCAATGGAGCCGAGGTAGAAGTCTCAATCGGTTTTGAGGTCAATTACCTTTTTTGGCTCCGATCCAGAAGAAGACTTAGAAGACAAAGTCTTTGAAGATTTTGATGTCTTGTCTGGTGATTTGTCCTTATCCAATGATTCCTGAAAGGAAGACTTCAGTAATCCCCTAGCTATCAGCTTACTCTTACGTTCATGAAGAACACGAGAGGTGAATGAATGACAGATGGCAAAGTTCTCCTGTAGGTGAACTTCACCTAAGCAATAGACACATTCTGTGTAACCATCTGTTATTGACATTTTTTTGTCCGCATTTAGGACATTTTTTAAAACCAGTCTTAGCCTTCTCTTGTTAGGACATGGCAGAACTATAAAATATCTAGCTAAGTCTGAAGTATAATACAGCACCCTAATAAAACACACAGTATAATATTATAGCCCTAAAAAAACAGGGCCCTAACTTCTTCCATATATATATATATATATATATATATATATATATATATATATATATATATACAGAGACACACACACACATACACACACACACACACACACACACACACACACACATATATATATATATATATATATATATGCAAAACATACACCAAGAAAGCCTGTAATAAAGACACACAGAAGAATATGTAACTACTGGCCCTAACACTTGGCTGAGGACAGAAAAGAAATATTCAGTCAACCCTCTAATTTAAACAGGTTGCTACTCTAAAGAAAGCACTCAACTAGCCTTGAAATATAGCAGGCTTAACACACACTAGGGTAGGGAGATGAAAAACAGACTAAAAACCATGGCCACAAACAAATAGTAACACACACACATGCTCTACACTTATTCATAATTATCTATATTAACAAGATAAAGAAAACTTATCTAACTACAAAAATTAACTATTTAAGCTAAATTATCACTTTTTAAATGAAATATTGAAGTTTCACTGGCCATAGCTGTCGAAGCACTCCCAATCTGTTGCAGTGGCAAACAAGATCTGGGGAAGCACCAGTACATCATGGGATAGGGATCAGGCCAAGAGCTGGTTGAAGACCTCGAGCATTTGCATTTTGCTGAGTTGGAGACGAGGATTGGCTCTGAACCCATCAGTGAGAATGAAGGCGAGATAGAGCAACTTCACATTATCTGTTTTTCAAATCTCAATTTTTCATAACTTTTTGCTAATGCTCCTTAATTCCAGCCATGTGCATCCCATGCTGACCATTTCACTATGCATGCTGAGCACATCAGGAAAGCACGATGATGCTACTTTGCTGCCTTAGTTTTCATTATGCATGTTTACCAGGAATTTATAAATTAGACTTTGAGAACAACGATGAGTGTACTTGTTTCAGGAGTATAGGGAAGTTTCTTGTAAAGACAAGTATATTCTTACAGGATACACAAGAACTCTACTTTCCTGATAATTATAGTCTTGTAGGAAGCAATGAGTTAATATGCTTTCCACTGACGTGATAGGGTCAGTTCTCTGCAAACCAACTTTTTATCTGCTGTTTACTTCAGCTGATTTTCAGAATTGCTGCTTAACAAGATTGGACATTCTTTCACTGCAGTCAGAATTCACCATCCTATTCTTAAAGTTATGACTTCAACTACAGATGTGTTAGGAACTTACCACAGCTGTATATATTTGAGTATATTTATTGCACTAATGACTCTTGCGGCATCCTGTCACAGATGGCCTGATTGCTGTCCTGACCTCCAGAGCTTTTCACTATTCCCCATCCAGACCCGGGGCATGTCATCCCACCTGGACATCAGGATGTTGGTAATTTTAAAAGGGGCATCACCCATTCCACCTTCAGTTCTTTCTTACACTGGCAGACTAAGTTATGGTGGTCTGGTGCCAGAACACAGGCTGTCCTAGTGACAGTGGTCCTCAGCAAATCAGTTCGACCAAAAGACCTCCAAGTTGCCACCCCATGTTTGAAATCAGTCCTGAAGAGGGAAGGCATTTGGGGGAATAAAAAGGGAAGACAGAAGGGGAAGGTGACT
The DNA here is from genome assembly GCF_019279795.1 of Protopterus annectens. Classification (NCBI taxonomy): domain Eukaryota; kingdom Metazoa; phylum Chordata; order Ceratodontiformes; family Protopteridae; genus Protopterus; species Protopterus annectens. The sequence continues at coordinate 483,098,093 of NC_056735.1, forward strand.
ACGGTACCCACCCCCCATCCAAGGATGTCCAGAGGATTTGAGACAACAGAGTGTGGAGGGAGGAAATTGGTAATATAACAGTGAACATGAATAAACACAATTATGTTAAGTTCCTAACACAAGTGCACCATGCTCATCATATAATTTACTGTTGTAGCACTGACACTTTGGAAGATTCTCCAAATTTATAGAGCAGTGTTTGGCCGTCCCCTGAGATGCCATGGTTGTAGAAGTCCCTGCAGAATGGCAATGGCAAACTTTTCTCTGGTCTTGGATACAATTCCCACATTGTAATACTTGAAAAAATGTGAGAAGATTATCTTGTAGCTACTTCCATGGATTATGGACTGACACCCATAAGGAAAACAGTGGTGGCTACAATGGTTCTAGTGGAATATCAACATACCCAAGGACAGCCTTACCTTGAAAGGAATAACAAAAGCATATATAGTGAGGTATTCATTTGGATATGGTATGCCTCAAATCAATGTCTTTAGAAAGTTTAATGAGCAATTCATCAGATTTTCTTATTTGCTTTGCTCTGTATTGGCAAAATCTCAGTTGCCTATACGCATAAAAGGAATGCATTCTCCCTTTTTCTGGGGTGGTGAGAAAATACAGGAAGGTGGATAGCCTGGTTCAGTTCTAGTTCTGTTTCCACCTTGGACGTTAACACTGGATTCACAAATATAGGGTAACAATATCCTTGTGGATTATGAGGAGGCGTTCTTTGCCCATGATGTTCTGCGACAGAGATTCTTCTAACAAAAGCTAACTGCCATCAAGAAAATAATAATTCAGGATTGAAATATGAGGCAGTGTGGAAGGAGCTAGATGAAAAGAGGGCAAGGTAACGGTTTCTAAAATGTAAATGAGGTTCCATATTCAAGTAATCTCTAGTTGTCTTTCTCTCTCTTAGGGTGATCTCAAATGTAGGACCCTCTTGAAAAAATGATTTACTATTAACAGAGTAATAAAGAGGATCTCATTACAGATAAGCTGAAATAGCTGATCTACTTTGACTGAAGCACAAGATAATGGTCTTTTTGTAAAATTTTGACAGATATATGAGGATTACGACATATTGCCATTTGGATCCTGACTTCTACTGGGGCACCAAAGGGAGAACATTATACATTGGCTTTCTAGCCTCCCTCAAAATGGACAGCCATGTCCTCTGAAAACATGTGCCTAAAGAAGGGAGAGCTAAATCATCCAATTGCCAACATTAGAGTCCTCAGGATGAGATGTATATGCAGCCCATTGTTCTGTGGCAAGAGGTCTAGTAAGTGAGGCAACAGGACTGGCTGTGTCATTACTACACTCAGTAGAAGGGAGAACCAATATCTGGAACAAAATGGTGCTACAATCAGTGTTTTTAGCTTGTAATCTTTATTTTCTGCAAGACCCTGGGAATTAAGGATATTGGTGAAAAGGTGTACAGAAGCAGACCTGCCTAAGTTATAAAGAAAACATATGTTATCCAGGTCTCCAGCATCAGTATCTTGACGCAAAATGTCCTGTGCTGTTCATTTTCTGGAGAAGCAAAAAGGTCATCTTCCAGCACATCCTATCTGTGGAATAAGTTTAGAAACATGTCTCTGTATACTATATGCGTCTCTACTCATGCTCAGCTACATACCTCTCAACTGTCCAAAATTTTGCAGAACATCCTTGATTTTGCCTGCTGGTGTTGCAGTGTTCACCACATTTTTGATATTCTGCTAAATCACTGGGGATTACAGTCAGTCAATAATGTCAAACATTAGAATTTTATACTGCTTACTGTTAAGAAAAATACAAGCTGATGCAAAATCTGTTGTTCTATTAATGTTTAAGTGAATGACAGTAATATTTAAAATTACCCCTAATTTTGGGCCTTTGTACCCCCATTATTTTTAGTTTTGTCCAGAATTCTTGAGAAAAGAAGTTGAGCAGTATGTACATTTGATCTGCTAAGGAATTCTCTTGAGATAAAGTATAAGAGATCCTGAGGGTTAGTCCTGACTCCTGGATGATATCCCATGCTTACACAATCTGCACTGCAGGTAGGAATGGGTTTCTCCCTGCTTGTTGATGGACCATATTACTGTGGTATTGTCTGTCTGGATATGCACTGTTCCCTGCTACAAAATAGACTTCAATGTCTCATTGGCTATAATTCAGGGATTCTTGGATGCTTATTTCGTCCATGTGTGTCTCCCAGACTATGTCCAAAGTATCTGGTAAGTGCCTTGCATTCCAAATTTATCTTGAAGGGGTCACAGATAGAGTTGCATCAGAAGAGTCCACCATCATAGCTGTTTTTTAATGCAGAGTAGTAGTGGAATAGGGCACTGCAGTGACTGGGCACACTGGCACTATCTACTTCTAAAGTACCACTGTAGCTTCTCTCAGGTATATCCTTGTTAAGGCTATCATTAAAATAGAAGTAGGAATATATCCCAGTGCTCTCAGAAATTCTCTTGCAGTAATACAGTTCTGCTGAGCTATTGTCTGGAAGTATTTTTAACAAAAATATTGCTTTTCAGTTAGGGTTTTGTCTGTCTATGGTCAGCAATGTTCTAAGAAACAGTACTCAACACTTTGGTGATTTTGCTAGGTTTAGAGAGAGACCCATAAATTGGAAGGAAGTCAATCTAAATTGCGGAGTTTTCTGCATCTCCCCCCAAGGATGACTGTACAAGGAAATCTTCCAGGTAGGTGTATATGTGAATGTCCTTTGTTATGCCATAGGCAATTACTGGAGCCAAGCATTATCCTAGACACAGCAGACAAACCCAGAGGTGAGGTAAACTGGACTAGGATGACAGTGTAAGCTTCTGGGAAGAAAAGAGGAATAAAGCCTTACACTGCTAACATCTAGAACTTTGTTTTTTTTTTTATTTGTTTAGTCTTAACAAATCCAAGACAGGACTCAATGTCCATTCTTTTCTTAGAACTTAGAACAGTCTACAGCAAATACCTGTGCCATTTTCTCCTCCTGGTACAGTCTTTATGGCTCCCTATGGCAAAAGTTCTTACAACAGGGGACAGTCCATGTCTATATGGTCCATGGGGAATGAAGGAATAACTGAGAATTTTGGCTTGCTTATGAAATATACCTTTCATTTATTTATCTGCTTGCCTATTTGATTGTCTATTTTACATTTTCTAACTTGGTAGGGGACAGGTCCAAGGATGAATTTCAGCCACAACCTAGAAAACATTATTTATTTATTTAATTTATTTATTTCCAGTTTGATTACTGGGGAAGTTCACTGGGACCAGAGAGCCTGTTTTCAGTAGAGGCCAGGGGAGAAAAGCTCCATGAAACAGATTACAGTAAAGATGGTAGTCCAATAAAAATAATAGTACAAGTACAAATACATTATCAAATAATACAAAGCGTGAGCAATATTGCCCATAGTGGAAAAATATCGTGCAGATACATTTTAACAAATCCACACAGTTAAAGTCTAAATTCTAAAGCTATTTACAATATTTACAGTGTGTGAGAGATCATATGGGAATTAGCTACAGAAGGTTATAGCCAGCTATAAGGTGCTTAGGAACTCAGGACGATAGCCTCCCAGGGGCTTTTGTTAAAGAGTTCTAGGTAGGGAGAATGCAGTTACATTTCCATTTGGAGGAGAGGTAGGTGTAAAGCTGAGTTTTGAAGTTGTTTGTGTTTGACACTGTCCTTAGAGTGGAAGGGAGAGAGTTTCATTTCTTATCTAAGGAGAAGAAGAGGAGAAGTTGTCCAGCAGGACGTTTAGGTTTGTGGGCAGTAATTAACTTTTGGTGCTCAGATCTGAGAGTTCTATTTGGTGTGTATGGGGGAAGGATGTTAGAGCGGGGCATTTGTTTGGATTAAATATTAGTCTATGTGCTGTAGTGAGCTGGAGGAAGTCCAGGTAATTTGTGAATTTTAACCAGTTAAGGGACTGGAGGGTAACACAGTGATGAGTGGAATGCTTGGCTTTGGTGGCAAATTTAGAAATTTTGTTAGAATAGCTTTCAAGTTTACAAGTGATGGAAGAGGATGGGTTAGTTAGTATCAGGGCGCTGTGCAGAAGGGAGGAAAGGAGGTAACAGGAGGCCAGAGTATGCCTGGTATAAGTAGAGAGAAAGTGGTTGTTCCTGTATACCGTATCTAGTTTTTGGTGGGTTTTCTTTATATTTTGCTGAATATGGATGTCGAACTTGAAGTGTTCGTCTATAGTTACACCGAGTAGTTTGGCAAAGGGAACAACTTCGATCAGAGAGTTGCTTTGGCTAAGGACTTGGAAGGAATTTTTGTCAAAAGAGAAAGATTTTGAGGGTGTGAATAGTAGTATTTTATATTTGTTAGCATTGAGAGAAAGGTGATTTTGGCACATCCAGATCACAGTAGTTGAGAAGGCAGTCTGAGTTTTAGAAAGGAGTTCAAGGAGGTTAGAGGCAGAGCAGACAAGTGTAGAGTCATCTGCATACTGGATGACTTTGGCATTAGGAATAGCAGAGTGAAAGTTATTGATAAAGATATTAAACAGCATTGGTCCGAGGATGGATTGCTGTGGTACTCCGGTAGGGGTGGGTAAGAAAGGTGAGGTGCCTTTTTTCAATTTCACATCCTGAGATCTATCTGACAGATAGCTTGAGAACCAGGAAAGTGTGTTTTGGGAGAGATTTAGGTTTGAGAAGTGACTTAGAAGGTGCTTATGGGAAACGGTATTGAATGTTTTAGAGAGATCTAGGAGCACTGTGGATACTAAGTTTCCAGAATCTTGGGCTTGATTGACAGTTTCTAAGAATGAGAGTAGAGCTGTTAAGGTGCTATGTCCTGGTTGGAAGCTATGTTGGGTAGGGTAAGAAGTTGTTTTTTACTCAGAAAATGCATATGTTGGAGGTGGATGCATTTTTCTTGTATTTTGGAGACTGGTGAGAGAAGAGCTATAGCGTTGAAGTTTGAAATGTTAGTGTTTTTGTTTCCCTTGGGGAGAGGAAGAATAAAGGCAGAACGCCAGAGTTTAGGGACATAGGATTCCTTTATGGATCTATTAATTAGGATACTAATTGGGAGAGCTATACCATCGGCAGCAGACTTGAAAAAGGAAGAGGGGGATGTTGCCAGGTGCATTGGAGCAGGGTTTAAGTTTGGATAGAAGTCTTTTCATGTAGTTAGTGGAGACAGGTTTAAGCTCAAACATAGGGGGGGGGGGGTTATTTGGGGACTTAGATGAGGTGGAATGTAGGAGAGATGGGTCATTGTTGGGAAAAGTTTTTGTTAGATCGGATACAGACTCTTTAAAGAAAGAGATGAATAGTGAGACTAATTCGTGGTCAGATTTACTTGGGTCCAGACAGGGGTTATTTTTGGAACCTGGGTTGAGGAGTGAGTTTATGGAGTTCCAAAAAAGCCTAGGATTTTGGGGATGGTTGGACTGGGGCTTAGTGTAGTAGGATTTTTTTGTCTTTGAAGATTAGTTTTTTTGCAAAGTTACGGAACTGTGTATATTGGAGAAGGGTTTCAGGAAGTTTATTCTTTATGTAAAGCTTCCAGGATTTGTCTCTTTGATGCATAATTTGCTTTGTTTCTTTGGTTAGCCAAGGGGGAGTTATAGTTTTTATTTTTTTTTTCTTGGTGGAGCTAGGGAATTTAGAGTGTCTAGGAAAGTAGAATTAAAGTGGTCTATGGCTTTATCGAGTGGAAGGGTTTTTAGAATGTTCCAATTCATTTGTTTGAGAAAGCTAGAGAAGGTTTTGGGGTCAAATTTACTAAGATTGCGCCTGAATATATTGATGTTGGTGTGGATGGGAGGTGGTTGCCTGGTAAATGAAAGCTGGGAGGTGGTCACTAATAGAGTCAGGGATGGTGCCAGAGTTGGTAATTTTATTTGGATGGGTGACTAAAATCCAGTCAAGACTGGATCCTGGGGGATTTGTTTTATTGGGTCTGGTGATGGAGTGGGTAACTTCAGTAAAGTTAAAGAGGTTAATGGACAGGGAGGGTATGGGGCTGTTGATTTTATTCCAGTCGATGTTTACATCACCTAGTATATGTAAGTTTCAAGGTTAATTTTAGCTGAGGTCCATTGGAGTATGTCTTCAAGGGTTGAGACGTTATTTCCAGGTGGGATATAAAAGGCGATGATACAGAGGCTTTTGTGATTATTCATTTTTCATAGCCTGATTGTTAGTTCTGCATTGGCGAATTTAGGAATGTGGTTTGGTAGGGGAATTAAGATAAGTAGATTGGAATAGATTAATGCAACGCCTCCATCGTTTTTCTTTGGGTGGTCACATCTAAGAGTGTGAAATCCAGAGGGTAGGATTTCAGAGTCAGAGATGTGGGGTTTGAGCCAAGCTTCAGAGATGGCTACAATGTCAGGTTGGTTATGACTTAGCCATGCTTGAAACTGATGTGCTTTGTTGTTGAGACTCTGGGCAGTGAGTGTGGAAAATTAATTTAAGAGTATTGTACGGGTAAGAAAGGTTAGAGGAAGGGGGAGGGTAATTGTTATTTGTGGGTGTGTTAGGTCCGGGGTTGAGGTGAATGTCTCCAGCTAAGATAAAGTTATTGAAGGAAGTTATTTTAGTGTGTTTTGGTTTGGATTTAGGGTATTCTGGATGGTCTAGTATTTGTTTAAGAGTAAGTGCATTAACAGTAGTGGAAATAATTTTAGGATTAAAAAGGTGCAGGGGGTTGAGCTGAAACAGAGAGGAGGAGATGGAAAATAAGTGATTATTTTTGTGAAGGAGGAGATGGTTTTGTGTGGGAGTATGGTAAAGAGTAGACAGTGGAAGCTAATTAGTAGAGGTATAGGAGCTGGCATGCTATAAAGTTGTTAGGAGTAGTAGAAGGGAGATGGGGGTTCGAAGTGTTAGGAACAGTAAGGAAAGTGTGGTTAGAAAAAAGGAAGTTATGTACTCACCATAACGTTCCATGTTTGTTGTCCATGATCTCGCCTTCTTTCTTGCTGGTTGGACTCGGAGCATATACTTGGGCTCTGACTCGGCCACATTCTAAAGCTTGAGAGCTTCCACTGGCTCGAGGCTAGGCCGTATCCCAACATGCCTAGTGACAGTTACCCAGATCTCATTTGTGATAATCCATAACACTAGAATGAACATATATATATATATATATATATATATACATATATATATATATATATATATATATATATATATATATATATACACACACACACACACACACACATATATATACATATACATATATATATATATATATATATATATATATATATATATATATATATACATACATACACACATATATCTATCAATACCACCAAGACAACAGTAATACACCCTAAGCCCATACAATTCATGAAGCAGGAAGGGAATCACAGCACATATAGCCAAATACCAGATAATTTCTCTCGATCCCCCAGGAAGGGGGGTGGGATGCAAGAAAGAAGGCAAGATCATGGACAACAAACATGGAATGTTATGGTGAGTACATAACTTCTTTATGTTATGCTGTCCCTATCTCGCCTTCATTCTTGCTGGTTGGGACAGCATCCCCAGCACTTTCTTTCTCGGGTGGCTCAAGGGAATCAACTCTTCAGAACTGTGGAACCAAAGGCTGCCCTGTTAGGGGAGGCCACATCTACCTTGTAATGAATGATGAAGCTATGAGGATTAACCCAAGTAGTTGCCGCACAAATTGAGTCCAAAGGCAGTCTGGCTTGAAATGCAGTAGAGGTAGAAAATGCTGTAGTTGAATGCCCTCATATTTTTCCTGGTAGTTGTTTCTGATATGAACTATAAACATAAGTGATGGCGTCTGTAAGCCATTTTGATAAGGTTACTTTTGAGACTGAAGTTCCCTTTCTGTTTTCTGAAAATGATATAAACAATTGTTCAGAATTTCTGAATTCTTTTGTCCTGTGTAAGCAGAAACATAATTGCCTATGAACATCCAGTTGGTGGAGTTTATATTCTGCCTTGTTGCCATGACTGGGGAAGAAAATGGGTAGTTCTATTGACTGATTTAAATTTGACTCAGAGCAAACTTTTGGTAGGAAGGAGGGATTGGATCTGAGAGAAACTCTGGATTTGTGAAAAATTAAATAAGGGGGATGAATGGAGAGAGCTTGTAATTCTGATACCCTCCTAGCTGAGGTAATGGCACTCAAGAAGATTGTTTTCCAAGTCAAGAATTTTAGAGAACAAGTAGGAGCTGGTTCGAAAGGAGGGAGAATCAGAGCAGCCAGAACTAAGTTTAAATCCCAAGGAGGAGGAGGTGGTTCTCTTATTGGGGGTTTCAAGAGGATAGTACCTTTCAGAAAAGCCTTGCATAACCTGTGGTACATAATGCTGGAATCTATTTCTCCAACATGATAAATGGAAATAGCAGCCAACTGAACTCGGATGGTAGCTGCAGCTGCCCCTTGGTTAAAAGTCTCAGTTAGAAATTCCAGGATCTTCAAAATGGGTGCAGTAAAAGGGGCAATATGATTTTTGACTGCCCAACAAGAGAACTTCTTCCATTTGCTAGCATAAAGCTTTCTTCTAGATTTGTGAGAAGAGATCAAAATGTGCTGTACTACTGGGGAAATGTCAGGAAGCCTGGCTAAGATGGGAAGTGGAGAAACCAAGCTGTCAGCTTGAGGATCTGAATAGAAGGGTGGAGCATTCCTGACTGATGCACCAGGAGATCTGGAACTGGGTCCAGGATCCAAGGCTCCTCCAGGAGATGGGGCCATAGGAAGGGGAACCATATTTGACAAGACCAGTAAGGGGCGATGAGGATTAGCTTGCAACCCAGTGATTTTGCTTTCTGAAGAACTTTGGATATTAGAGGAAACAGGGAAAAGGCATAAAGAAGTCCCAGGGGCCAATCGTGAACAAGTGCATCCTTGGGTGACTGTCCCGGGTGGGGGACTAGGGCAAAATAGCTGGGTCACAGCAAGTCTGGCCCCACTTGCAAAAAATTTGATTCGCAATTTCCTACTTCAGGGACCACTCATGTGGCATCAGAATTGCCCTGCTTAGCTTGTCCGCTATCACATTCGATCTCCCCGGAATGTGCATCACAATCAGAAAGCGCTGAGAAGACATCACCCACTGCCATAATCTTAGAGCCTCTCGACACAAGGGGTAACATCTGGTTCTGCTTTGCTTGTTGATGTACCACACTATGGACGTTGTCTGTTTGAATTGCAATCGTCCCCGTAGGTAGAGAGCCCTGGAGTGCTTGCAATGTCAGAATCACCACTCTCATCTCCAGGATGTTGATGTGCAAGTGATGCTCATGTTGCTGCCAAGTTCCTTGAACAGTCTGTCCCAGATAATGCTCCTCCCATCTGGGAACATCCGTAGTCACTGTGGCTACTGGTTGGTGAAGGAGGAATGGCTTCCCTATTGTTACGTGTGTAGACTGAAGCCACCATTGTAGATCCTTTTTGCAGGTCTCCGTGATGAGAATCTAATGTGACATGGGTAGATCTTGCATGGACCATTGAGCAAATAGAAGCCACTGCAATATCCTCACATAGAAGCATGCCAAGGAAACTAGTGTTATTGCTGCCGCCATCGAGCCTAGCATTTTGAGAACAAATCTTGCTTGAATCTTCTTTCTCCTGATCAAGACTGAAACCTGATGTATAATTAACACTCTCTCCTGAGGCAATTTTGCTATCATGTCTTTTGTATCTAAATCTGCTGCTATAAATGTAATATGTCAACAGGGCAACAAGGCAGATTTTTTTGTAGTTTATAGTGATGCCTAGCTCTGAGCACAGACGAATTGTGGTGTCCCTTGCCCTGATTAGTCGATGCTCAGTGGTGGCGGTAAGGAGCCAGTTGTCAAGATATGGAAACACCCAGAATCCTAGATGTCTCAGGTGAGCCCTAATTACTGCCATGCATTTGGTAAACACTCTGGGGGCTGTAGTGAGACCAAAGGGCAGAGTTCTGAACTGGTAATGACTGGCTCCCCACCAGAAGCATAGATATGTCCTGGATTGCCTGTCCCATCTTGATATGGTAGTACGCATCCTGGAGATCGATGGAGCACATCCAATTGTCCTTTCCTAGAAAGGGAAGAATGGACTGCAGTGTCACCATCCAGCACTTTGTTTTCTTGACAGACTTGTTCAGTCTGATGAGATCCAAAATGGGCCTCCAGTCTCCTATTTTTTTTTTTGGAACTAAAAAGAACCTTGTGTAAGTTCTACATCCAGTTTGGTCTGTGGGGACTTCTTGGATGACTCATTTTTCCAGCAACTTTTGAACTTCTAGGTTTACATGACCCTGTAGATTGGGTGGCACATCTGGAATTGACTTTAATTTTCTGGGAAGGGGTGACAGGGAGAAAGGAATGCTGTATCCCCAGGATATTACTGACTGTACCCATGTGTCTTTTGTGATACTTTGCCAGGCTTCTGGGTACAGTGACAATCTGCCCCCAACTGCCTCCAGAGGTGGACAGGCGGGCCTCCTTTCAGGAGTGCTGGAAGAGCCAACCAGAGAATGTATCTCTGTCACCCTGATTCTGCGGAACCCCTCTGTTGTGAAGGCGGCATCTGCCATTATTGTTTCCCCCTCTGCCCTGGGGGGAAAGTCACCACGTGCATCAGGCTAAGCTCCCTGGGATTTCTGGAACCACATTTTCCCACCTTTCTGACCTTTTGGGATAAAGTCTAGTAGGCACAGAGAAATGTACTTCCATGGCAGAGAGAGTTTTGCCTTCTTGCTTGCACCTGGTAAGAGTTTCTTTTACCTTGGGCCCGAACAATGACGAGCCATCAAATAGGGTGGTGGTAAAGGAGGACTTGAAGGGCTCCGCAAACATGCAAAGACGCATCCAGAAATGTCTCCATAAGGCAATTCCTGTTCCTGCTGCCCTGCTCACTCCACTGGCTGCATAAGAGATGAGCAGCATGGAGGAGTTGATACAGAAGATAAGGTCACAAGCTAGGAAGCAGCCTTGTCTGAAGCTCCCACAGCTGTAGGATCCTGGAGAGCATCTCCCAGCTCTTTGAGGAGATCCCTCTGGAGATGAGTGAAATTGGACAAATAATTCAATGACCAAAGGGTAAAGACCGCTGAAGAAAACACATGCTTCCCATATCTGTCCATCGTATGGGACTCCTTGTTTGGTGGATGGACAGAAGAAGTTTCTGCTAATTCCTTCTTTGTGGCTGCCCCAACCACCATAGCATCAACAGGAACACCCTTAGTCAGGAAAAGTTTGTCCTCTGGTGCTGTGAGAAACTTATTGGGCCTCCTCGAAACCAGTTCCATAGATTCTAGACAGCTCCATGCCTTTCGACTGACCACCCTCAGCAGCTGTTTGAAAGGTGGGGACACCCAAGAGGTGGAGGGTCGGGAGCCAAATGCCTCCAGTTTACATGGACTCATCTTCAGAAGGGGAAAGGGATTTCCAGCCACTCCTCTGCTTGAAGATTTCCAGGATGTCTGAAAAAGAGATATACTCCAAGGGAGACCATGGGGACCCTTCTGAGTCCTCCAAGTTCGTGTCTGATGTGAGAGACTCGGGTGAGTCTAAATGTTTCCTCTTACAAGTCCTCTTCTGAGGGACCTCTTCAGAGAGGTACTCTGGGGAGGTTTTGGAAGGGGGGGTCACCCAAGGGGGTGTCCTGGGGCATTGGTTCCCTACGCTTTGGATGGAGGGGTGGTGTAGAGGTAGACACTAGCCCGAAAGGGGATGGAGAAGCTAAAGCCAAGAGTGGAGCAGTCTGGGAGGACAGCACACTCCTCATCACCTCGAAGGCACCATGATCCCGGTCCGGGAGAGTCTCCGGCTCCAAGGGCGATGGCTCTGACGCTGATGTGGGTGCTGAACTCACCTGTGCCGAAGCCCCAAATGAGAGAGTAGGATCCAACAGGGGTCCAATCTTGCCCCCCCCCCAGAGCTGACGAGGGAGTGTTGGCCCCCAGATCCCTCGATAGAAGGTGGTATTGACGAGTTCAGAGCAGATGTCAGAACTGAGAGACTGGTGTTTTTTTGATCCAATTGTTCCACCACAATGACTTCCATGCACTCCGGCTCCAAACTCAGGTGAGTCCAAGGAGGAATCGATGACAAAGTAGGTTGGGTAGTCGGCTCCACATCCATATGAGCTAGGCCCGATAAAATTTTCACCAAGGCCAGTGTCCTAACTAACCTCTTCACCACCCTCCCCACATCTTCATCCGAAAGGCTCCTGGATGATCGAGAAAAATGGGTGGACAAGCGATGACTACCTATCACTGACTGGAGCAGTGGAGACTGTGGTACAGAATGCATTTTTTCCAAGGAGGGAGACCGTTTTCTTTTTTGGCTCCTGGCCAGTTCCAAAGACACTGGAGGAACCGAAGGAGATTGTGTCTTGTTGGACCCGACTGACTTCGGATCCAATGAGCTTGTTTGTTTGTCTTGTCCCTTTGATGGTTCTGAGATCGGAGCCAACGAAAATGCTTTCTTGGAGGGCTTATCAGATTTGCCAGCCTGATTCTCTTCCACTGATGCCTCAAAAGGCCCTTTAAGTAACCCTCTCAGAATTAACTTATTTGTCAACTCCTGCAGGACCCTAGAGCTAAATCCATGACATATGGAACAAGAGTCCTGAAGGTGAACGGCTCCCAAGCACTATATGCAACTAGTATGACCATCGGTCAATGACATCTTCCGCATGCAGAAATTACATTTTTTTAATCCAGAAGGCTTGGATTCTTTTGACAACTCCTTTAACATGTTTCACAACAAAAGGATAACCACACAACAGACAACAACACTAACTGTGAAAGAAAACTGCCCAAACACACAGAGAAGGCAATTTTTTTTTTTTTTTTAAAGAAGACGGGAGGAACGGACGGAGGAGAGTCTCTTAAGTTAAACGACAGCTCCTCTGACTTAAACGGCAAACTCCTTAGGAAAAAAGGAAGAAGGGGAAAGCCCTTTAACTCAAATGGGCTGAAATTAAGACAGTAAATGAATCCTCTAACTGAAATGGATTCATTAGGGACTAACAAAAAGGGGAATTAGTAGGCCTGAGAGCGAAAACGATAGCCTCAACAATGAACAGCAAAAATAGGGCGATAGCCAGCAAGGCACACACACACTTAGAAATTCCTAACTACAAGGAATAATTATAGATATGAAATATCAAGATTTTACCCAAAATAAGCAGAAAAAAAGCACAACTTAGCCTGAGCCAGTCACAAAGCAATTCCGAACCTTCAAGCAGCAAACGAAATCTGGGTAACTCTCGCTAGGCATGTTGTGATAGGGTCTAGCCTCGAGCCAGTGGAAGCTCTCGAGCTTTAGAATGTGGCTGAGTCGGAGCCAAGTATCGACTTTGAACCCAACCAGCAAGAAAGAAGGCAAGATAGGGACAACATAACATAGGTAGTTTAATATGGGAGGATTTGTAGTTGGAGAGAAGAGCTGTGGGGTGAGAAGGGGTAGTGAAAGAGTGATGTATTTAATTAGTGATGTATTTAATTACTGTGGGTGAAAGGAGGAGGGATAAAGAGGGGAAGGCTTTGATTGGATGGTTGATTGTGGGTGAAAGGAGGAGGGATAAAGAGGGGAAGGCTTTGACTGGATGGTTGTCTTGTGTGGGTGGGGAGTGGTTGAAATAAAAGTAGGAGTAGTGGGGGCGGGTGGTAATTGGGAGCAGGGTAGAGGAGCAGAGTGAGCCTGCAGGGCGAACAGTGCAGGTAGAGCCAAGCAGAAGGAAGAAAGACAGCAAAATGTTATCAGTGAAGCTGAGAACTAGCTCAGAGGTAAGGAGGCACTGTATGTGTGTGAAATTAGAAGGATGCAGAGGGTTGACAGGGGATAGGAACTGAAAACAGGGCAGTATCAGTTTAGTAGAATATAGTAAGTATTAATAGGGCTCAAACAGGGCAGTGTTAAATTAATAGAACAGTTACACTACTTGTGCTTACATTAAAAAATAGGTAGTGGTTGAACAGTGCCACCTAGTGGCCTGAGTAAGTACAATGGGAAGCTTCAAGCACTCAGAGGAGGGGGAAAGAGCCTAGGAGAGTAAAGGGAGATAAAATCCATGACAGACTGCTAGCGAATGCACGTAGGATTAATATACAACAGTGGTAGGTATAGGATATATTTTTTATTTTACAATAGGGTGCATACACGTTTAAAGTTAGTTCTTGGGGAGGCAGAGTGGTTTACAGAAGAACTGCAGGATCCCCTTAGGATGAACTTTACAAAAATAGCAATAAGAATCACAAACAAAAACAATGCCAGGTAGTACCTACATGTGAGCCACTACTGGGGATTCCTATGAAGCAAGGCAGAATAGCTAAGTCAAAAGATGGTGCCTTTCTACACCAGGTTTTTTGATACCTCTGTAATTAAGCAAGAGTGGGAGGGAGGTGTGCAGGTTCAAAGTGGGGAGAGGGGTAGACACAAAGTAATACAATGTTGTGAGTCAGAAAAACTGGACTAGGCCAACTGCTAAAAAGAAAACAGGAAAACCAAGCTAAGTCAATTACAGGTAAGTGTAGTGCAGTATCTTCCTAATAACTACAAATTGTATGCTACTAAGCATGGAAAAGACACACTATGTGGCACTAAATGACTCTGCTTGACATTGAACATTTCAGTTGATTGACAATATCAGAAATTTTAATACAAGTTCAGCTCTATGGTACAGAGGAAGTGAGTGTTGACTGCAATAAGTCAATCTGGGTTTGACAAGCAAGTCTAGCACTTCAGGAACCAGCAGAGGGAAATTGGAAAGTCAACAGTATCTTACCAGCTCACCCATCCTGGGAGAAGGTAGGGAAGCAGGGACAGCAGCCCTCATGATGCTATCAGAGTCTTCATCCCATGCTTACAAGACACCAGGTGCATGCACCAACAGATGTTCTTAGCCGCAATGGCCTTATATCACTGCATGCTAAAAAGGTAAATGGGTGGGTCAAATAAATAAAAAATCCTTATGGACACCAGTATGATATTGTACTGGAATACCTCAATTCTCCTCTCAAGCAATGGAAGGGTTACAGATTAGGTCTGGGGAGAGTCAGGAATGACTCTGGCATCTGGGATTGAGAAGAGATGCCACTGGCAGCTGATGGTCTTCTCCTCATGGGCCAAAAAGTGTTATTAAAATACATTTTTATACAGAGCAGCAGAATATACATAGAGCACTGAAGAAACATAGTTTTCAAATGGATAGCAATACAAGGTTTTTTGGGCATACTAAATATACATACATTGTTGAACAGTATTCCAGTAGATAAAACAATCAGTAAAAACATAAGGAAAGGTGTAGCATTCATAGTAGGGAACTTAATATGTAGACTGGGTTAGTTAGCAGTACCACTAGAACTAGAGCTGTTGTAGTTTACCAGAGAAGTATATTATTTCATGTGTAGCACAACACTTACACTAAACTAAGCAGGCATTAAAAATAATTTTAATTATTTAACTAATATGTCAAAAAACATTTGACATATAAACTGGCACATATTTATGATAACATAACAGAACAGAACAAAAAAGCTTATTATAGCAATACCGAAAAATTCATAGTCAAACAATCTAAAAACTTCTAGAACTCAAACACATTGCAAAGTCCTGAAAAATCAACCCAATCTAGCCCATCCTCAACCAGTAACTACCAAAATATTGCTTTACAGTTTAACTCACATTTTATAAAGCAGTAACCTCCCTCTTGCAAAACAAAACTACTACAAATCCAGTCATCCCACTCCAATCATTGAAGCCATGACAGACATTCACACTCACTCCAGTGCCAACATCTACAATTAAAAAACACCTACACACTCTTAAGACAACAACCACTGGCCTGATCCACTTCCATCTGAATACCTCAAACTCGTTGCAGATGGCCTTGCATACCTTGCCTTGATTCCAATAAACTGCAATATCCTAGGAAAAATATGTCCCTACCTTATGGAAAAGTCCTATATAATACCCTTCCATAAAGGCTGCTCATTAGCCAAGCTCACAAACCAAAGATCAATTGCCATTCTCTCTCCCTTACCCAAAATCTTTGAAAGATTATTCAGTCTCAAACTACTACATATATTACTCCTTAAAACCTCCTCTCTCCCTCACAACATGGTTTTAGACCCAATCACAGTACAGCCACTGCCTTTCTAAGATGCACATGTATAATAAATCACAATAGAAAGTCAGGTCTTCGAACCTCAGCCTTATTTCTGGATTTGTCTAAGGCAGTTGACAAAGTCAATTATCAAACTCTCCTAACTACTCTCATCCTATGGGCTATCACTCTCCTCACTTAAATGGCTTGTTAGTTACCCCACTAATAGGTCCCAAGCAGTGAAATTACAAGATGACTTCTCTTTCCTGCTTATATCCATCAGCCTCACAAGGCTCCATCTTATGACTACTGCTGTTTAACTTATTTATCAGTTATCTAAACATGGCAGCTAAAGAGACCACCACAGTACAATATGCCATTGATTCCACTCTAATATGTGCTGCTAGAAAACTATACATGCTCCTAACACTCAGCCAGAAATCCTTCTCCTCCACAGAAGCTTGGCTTGATGACTCACAACTTTTCCTGAATAAAAAAAAAAATCTGCTACTATTCATCCCCCACCCCTCTCCCTTCTCCCCAAAACTACATTTAATATACTGTCATTAAACAAGACCGATACAGAGCTGATACCTCACACTAATTACTATGTGTGGTTATACACAACCACCTGGAATTTGATCTCCACCTCCAGCAAGCCATAAAGAAGATGCACCAAAAGCTAGGTTGACTCTGCAGAGTAAAACTCTACCTTACTGACTCTGCTAGACAAAGCACAGCCATTCTTTTCTACTCCTTCCTGTTATATGCCTCTTCTATCCTTTTCTACTCTCCACTCTAATATATGCCTTTCCTATCCTAACCAATTTCAACTCCCTTCTATCAGTCAAACTAGAACAGTGCTAGAATAAACTAGTCAAATTTACAACCAAACAATATAGATCACATCACTGACTCTCTCTCTAAAACAACTATACTGACTTGAACTAAATACTTCTCTGTTCTATCCAAAATTTATTACAACCTTCAAATTACTGCACAACCCTGAAAAATTCAAATCTTTTCACTCCATCATTCAACCTTACACTACTAAGAGACTTCTACACTCCACTAACAAATCATTACTCTTCATAACTATACCTAACAATGTAGGATACTCACTGTATTTAGACTGCATGGTTAACAGCTGGAATAGCATCCCATTTCAATTAAGAAAAGTCTGAAACCTGAAAGCCTTTAATTGCCAGATAAAGCAACACCTGATAGATAAATGGCTATGCGCTGCACCAGCCCTAATTAAACTGCTACTAATATAGCTATTTGAATTTGTGCCATAACCCTCTGCTGCACAAAACATAATGTACTATTATCACAACTATAACCATCTTTATCATCTCATCTTCAGTAACCATTTGAAATGCCAGGACCCACTACAGTGAGTGCCTAAATATGGAGACTGAATGGCCAAAAGATCATATTTACATATACAAAGTCTGAGATGCCATTTCTTAGTCTGGCAATATTGGAGTTAGTATATATAAGTTGCGGGATGTGGAGGCCCATGTAAAAAGAAGTTTTTAGAAGTGGTGCAATCTTTGAGATTCACTCTTCTTCTGAGTTTTCAGTCTTTTTTCGGCAAGTCAGCACTTGGGATTTTCAGTGCAGACATTTCAATAGGGAGCTCTCATCTTCTTTATCTTCCTTGCACTTACTCCCTTCTTCCTTTCTTTGGGCTGCTCTAACTCTTAATGTTATCTTCCTATGGTCTAGATTTTGAACAAGTCTTTATAGTAACAAATATTCTTTTAAGAAAACTGACACACTATGCATACTGATGATATTGCACTGCATATACCTTCCTATAGTTAAAAAAATATTCATATATAACCTATCTATCTGTTACTTTTAATTGAAACTGTTGGCAAATGATGTAACTAGTGTCAAGGATGTTCGAATGATGAAAATGTTGCTCATGAATGAAACTGATGGTAAATGATGAAATGCCTGGTGTCAAAGCCATGGCCTCAAGCACAATGCCAAAAAGTGTACTGTCAACCCCTTTGGTAAAAACTCTGTACCCATGAGCTACCACATAGGTGGTAGTCTACTTAACACCGAAAGTGTGATAATAGACCTTGGGACACAGATGGACATTAGTCTCTCCTTTGAGAATTACATCGCCACAGTAGTCAGGAAATCCTTCTATGTGGCACACCTCATAACAAAAGGTTTCTCATTCAGGAAAAAAGAGGTCATTGTTCCCCTCTACTCGTCACTCATTAGACCCATTATAGAGTACAATGCCCCTTTTGATATGTACCTCACAAGACATCTAAAACTGGAAAGGCCACAGAAATACCTCACAAAGAGGATTACCAGCCTCAAATAGATGCCCTGCGCAGACCGTCTCAAAAAACTCCAGCTTTACTCCGTTGCATATCGCCTACACAGAGGCAATCTCTGCCTAACATACAAAGCTATGTCAAACCCAGAGCTGTTGGACATGCTCTATTTAAAGAAATCCCAATCCCTCCAAGATACATGCTCTAGGGACCTAAACCTTGTCACCACAATAAACAGAACATGCTGGAGAGAGAGATTCCTGCCCCAGAGACTTCCCAGACTCTGGAACAAACTACCTATCTATATCAAATAAAGCTCCTCATTAGCACTCTTCAAGAAAATCTTGATGATTGGATGGGAAATAGGAAATTCACCCCGGGGATTATCTCTGTGACTCTGCTCGACAGGGGCACAGGAAAATAATTTTCTTGGGTGGCAAAAGCCAGGGTACCTTTCTGGCTAGGCTTGTATAGGCCCTAGAACCAATAGCCTAGTACCTGCCTATGAACCTATGAATACAAATGATATCCATGATGTCTGCATAAAAAGAAGTTATGTCTTACCATAACGTTCCATCTGTGTTGTTGATCTTTGTTCATTCATTATTGATGGGTTATTGGTTCAGTCCTCGGAACCGAGCCAGCCAATATCAAGCTCACGTCAGCCAAAAAGTCTTGAGCCAAGGTCCTACTCAGAATGCTCTGCTCCCTGTTACCTCAGATCAAATTGGCAAGTTGATAGATAAAAGTAGAGGCTACCTCTGGTCATAACAGACCTACAATAAAGGAGTATATGAGATCAACCAAGAACCTCCGGATAGGGGATGGAGGGTGGGAAGTAATGAAAGAAGATCAACAACACAGATGGAACGTTATGGTATGACATAACTTCTTTATCTGATGTTGTTAATATTCGTTCATTCCTTACTGATGGGACAAACTCCCCAGCTACCTGTATCCCTGGGTGGCCCTCGTGGAAGGACATTCCTGAGCAGCATGGAGCCTAAAGAAGCTTTACCTCTGGAGGCCAAGTCCAATTTATAATGAAGAATAAAGGTATGAGATTTGGCCCAAGTCGCAGCTGAGCAAATATCATTGAGGGAGGCCTTTGCATGGAAAGCTGCTGAAGTTGCCATAGACCTTGTAGAATATGCTTTCACTCTGTGAGGCAAGGAGACCTTGTTTTTGTTGTAGATAAAGGTAATACAATTTCTCAACCATGAAACCAATGTAACTTTTGAGACAGGGTGACGTTGTCTTGGTCCAGAAAAAGCCAGGAATAGTTGGTCTGATTTACGGGTAGATTTGTTTCTGTCCAGATAAAATCATATTTGTCTATGAGCATCCAAGGAGTACAAGCAATACTCTCCCTTGTTAGAGTGATTAGGAAAGAAAAACTGGAAGGTCAATAGATTGGTTGATAGACCGCTCTGATACCACTTTTGGTAAAAAGGTAGAATTAGTTCTCCGTGATACCCTATCCTTATGGAAGATAAGATAAGGAAGTTTGATGCATAAGGCTTGAAGTTCTGACAAGTGTCTGGCCGATGTGATTGCAATCAGAAACAAAGTTTTCCAAGAGAGATATTTTACATCACATGAAGACGCAAGTTCAAAGGAGGGAGCTGTTAGATCTTGCAGAACCAAGGCCAAATCCCAAGGTTGTACTGGTTTTCTAAAGGGAGGTTTTAAGTGGAGAACCCCTCCAAGAAGGTTTTACAGAGTCTATGTGAAATAAGCAAAGCATCCTGAAAACCAATGTGAAAATTTGAGATGGCATCTAAATGCACACAAATAGTAGAGGCAGACACCCCAGAGTGGAAAAGATGTGATAAGTAATCCAAAACCACCGAAACTGGGGCTGACAAGGGGTCTAATTGTTTATTTGCTGTCCATAAAGAGAACCTTTTCCATTTATTAAGATAGATTAGTCTGCTGGATGATTTATGAGATGCAGTAAGAATATTGCGCACATGGGATGAAAGGTTTTCATGCCTGGCATTCACTGGAAGTGGAGAAACCAAGCTGTCAGTTTCAGGGTTGTTAGATTGGGGTGAGTCAGACCCTGCGGATGGGAAATCAATGTTGGGGATGGATTGAGGATCACGTTTGATCTAGCAGGTGAGGCCAGAGGAAGGGAAACTAGACTTGTTGAGGCCAATATGGAGCAATGAGGATCACTTTGCTCTTCAACTGTTGTGCATTCTTCAGAAATTGGGAGATGACGGGAAGAGGAGAATAAGCATAAAGTAGACCCGAGGGCCAAGCGTGGACTAGAGCATCTCTCAGTGACTATCCTCGATGGGGGATAAGGGCAAAATAGTTGTTGTAGTTGGTTAGGAAGGCAAACAGGTCGCAGCAAGGCTGGCCCCAGCGGTTGGAGATTCTTGCCACTATCATAGGATTGAGGGAGCACTCATGAGGTTGCAGAATGCACCTGCTCAATTTGTCCGCTATCACGTTGGAGCTCCCAGGAATGTGCATTGCAATTAGAAAGCGGGTGGAAGCTATCGCCCATTGCCATATTCTCAAGGCCTCTCGGCATAACAGGTAAGATCTGGTGCCCCCTTGTTTGTTGATGTACCAGACCACTGACATGTTGCCTGATAGGTTCGCAATAGTCCAAGACAGAAGGATGGAATGAAATGCTTGCAATGCTAGTAGCACCGCCCTCAGTTCCAGTACATTGATATGTAAAAGGGCCTTTGTCTCCAACCAAGTGCCTTGGACCGAGTTTCCCTGACATAAGCCCCCCCACCCCATCAGGGAGGTGTCCATGGTCACCGTGAATATCGGTTGATGGGGGTTGAAGGGGCGAGACCATTGTTGGGGATTTTGAGATGTTCAGCAATGTAAATCTTGCTTGCATCTCTGAGTTACACTTATCTGAAAAGACAAGGAATGTTGTAGATGGTACCACTAAGTGAGAAGTAGCCACTGAAGGAGCCTCATGTGGAATCTGGCTAGAGGAACAATGGTGATCGAGGCTGCCATTGACCCTAAGAGTTGGAGTATAGATCGAGCGGAAGATTTGTCGTGACAGAGCAGCGGTTGAACCTGTTGCCTTATTCTTTGAAGCCTGTGGTCCGGAAGGGATGCTGTGCAATTTCTCGCGTCCAACAGTTCCCCTATAAATTCCAAAGACTGGGCTGGGGTCGTGTTGGATTTCTCCCAGTTTATACTGATTCCCAGGCTTTGAGCTGTGAGGAGAGTGTAGTGCACGGCTTCTTCCAGTAGATGCTTGGTGGGGGCGGTGAGGAGCCAGTCGTCTAGATATGGGAATGCCTGGAATCCTTGAAGTCGCAAGTGAGCGATAACCACTGCCATGCATTTGGTGAACACTCTGGGGGCTGTTGAGAGACCAAAGGATAGAGCTTGAAATTGGTAGTGACTGGCTCCTATGCAGAAGTGGAGCTTTTGTCCATTTTTATGTGGTAATATGCATCTTGAAGATCTACACAGCACATCCAATCATCTTCTTCCAGAACAGGAAGGATAGACTGAACCGTGACCATCCGGAATTTCTCTGTTTTTACAAATTTGTTCAGTGTGCTGAGATCCAGAATTGGTCTCCAGTCCCCTGTCTTTTTTGGCACTAAAAAGAACCTTGAGTAAAAAACGGATCCTATCTGGTCTGGGGGGGGGGGGGGCGTCTGATGACTCTTTTTTGTAGCAGCTTTTGGATTTCATGTGCTGCTACTACCCTTTGACTGGGTGGAACATCAGGTAATACTCTGGATGAGACTGGACAAAGATGGACTGGGATGCGATAGCCTCTGGATATTATACATTGTACTCAAGAGTCAGTGGTTATATTTTGTCAGGAAGCAGAGTACAAGGAAAAACGACCTCCGACTGCTTCCAGAGGTGAGCAGTCGGGCAAAGCTTCAGGAGCACTGATAGGGTTAGTCAGAGAAGGAATCTCTGGAATCCCAGTTTCACAGACCTCCTCTGCCCCAAAAGGGGTGCCTTCCATTGGAGTTTCCCCCTCTGCCTCTAGGAGAGAACTCAGCATGTGCGTCCCGGAAAAAGCCCTGTGATTTCCTATGCCACATCTTCTCACTCCTCTGACTTCTGGAATAAAATCGCTAAGGAGTGGAGTGTCTGACACCAACGGCAGACAGGGTCTTGCCATCTTGTTCACATCTAGCCAGTGTATCTTTCACTTTAGGGCCAAACAAAGAAGCGGTCTCGATGGGGGCGTTCATGAAGGAAGCCTTAAAGGAGTCCGCAAAGGCGCATCCAGGCATGTCATCTGGTGACAATACCCACGCCTGTTGCTCTAGCCCCCCCCCCTTCCATTGCATGAGAAATAAGACGCATGGAAGAGTTGAAAATGTACTCTAGGGTATCTGAGAAGCCACGTTGTCACGGACCTCATCAGAAACAGCTCCTGCCAAGGTTTCAGAGAGCTGGTTGGTAAGATCCCTCTGAAGCCTGGTAAAGTGTACCAAATAGTTCAAAGGCCTTACAGCAAAGGTCGATGAAGCAAACATATGCTTCCCTAGCCTGTCTATCGCCCAAGACTCCTTGTTGGGCGGATGGACAGTCTGGCTCTCTTCTGCCAAATCCTTCTTAGTTGCAGCCACCACCACAACAGCATTTACTGGAAGACCTCGTGACCAATGTGGGTGCTCAGCCTGAGGTGATAAGATTTTATCTGGTCGCCTTGGTATCACTTCCAGGGTGTCAAGAGCCTTCCGTGCACACTGGACGATGAGCTGGATGAGCTCATCAGCTGGCGGGATGACCCAGGAGGTAGGGGGCCAGGCACAAAAAGCCTGCAGGAATATGGATTCCTCAGAGGAAGGACTAGAGGACTTCCAGACACCCCTCTGTCTAAGGATCTTGAGGATGTCACCAAAGGGCACCATCAGAGGGTGATCGTAGGGACCCTTCCCCATTATCAAAATCCATATCTTCAGTCAATGACTCCTCAGTGGAGTCCATGTGCTTCCTCTTGCATGATGCTTTGCGGGGTACTTCCTCAGTGGGAGGTTCTGGGGAAGACTGCAAACGGGGGGGGTCTCCTGAGGAGGAGAAACCTGAGACCCTTGTGCCCGGTGTCCAGTGGTTGTGGCTTGTGACAGTTACGGCACAGAGTGGAGAGAGGACTCCGACATGTGGGGTTTGCCAGTGAAGGCAAGCATCCTCTCCATGGCCTGGAAGGCCGGCCCGCCCAAGGAGGAATGGGAGCCCGGAACAAAGCATGACAACCTCAGAACCGGGGTCAAACCCCACCTCAATGAGCCCACCCCCAGACCAGGAGTCTCAAGAGGACCGTGAACCGTGAGCGAGAGAGGATCCCTGGAGGGTGCCATAGAAAAAAAATCGGCATGGAACCAGGAATGTCCTCCCCCATGGCAAAGCTACTGGCCTGAGAAGAGCCTGATGTCCAGTGCACCGAGAGCGACAAGGACGACTCCGGTTCCAAAGTGAGATCCACTACTGGAGTCAGAGGAAGGGAAACTGTTGGAGTGATAGGCTTCAAAACCTGGGTAGAAGTCGAAGGAGGAGTGTACGTTGGGGTTTGAGGAGGTAAACATTCACCTGAAGGAGGGAACGTGGACTCCAACAGATGAGAGAGACCTCTGGCCACAAGCAACTGTTCAATAAGCCACAACACATCTTGCTCACAGAGACTCTTGGTTGACCTCATGGAGAAAGCTGATGGCGCTTCTGGCCTTTCCTGAAAAGGACTATACTGACTACAAGCAAATGGATCCAAGGAAGGAGAATACTTGGTCCTTGCTAATTCAAGAGGTGTAGAGCCCAGAACCGAGGATGTCTGCACCAAAGAAAATGGTGTGGAAGTAGTCTGCACCATAGAAGTTGAAGGTGTCTGCACCATAAATGCAAAAGTCTGCCTTGATGGGTACGGTGCCGTCGAGGAAAGTGTCTGCACCGGTAATAAGGACGGTGCCGAGAAGGAAGCACCAAAGAACATGTCGGTGCTGAAAGGGTCTGCACCATGGAGTACAGAAAAGTCATACTCGGAGATGAGGGGGATTGTACCAATGGTGCCGAAGGGGACTGTATCTGTATGGACGGTGCCGGTAAGAGCTGCAACAGAATTGTTGGAGCCATAGTTGTCTGCACCAGGAACTCAGGTGCCGGTGTCGATAAGGACGACATGGCTGGAGCCAGAATCATTTAGGGTGGTGCCGAGCCTGGAGCTGACAGAGTCACAGGTGGCAGCACCAAAGCAGTAATCAATTTCACCTTCATATGAGTAGACTCCCTACGATCTCCAGAGGGAGAAGAAGGGAGTGACCTTAATGATGAAGAGGAAGAACACCTCTTACGGGGTTTAACAGGAGGGGGGATGAACCCTCCGACCCAGAAATATCCTCAGAGAAAGGAGATTAGAGAAAACCTTTCAATATTAATTTATTCTTCCTCTCGTTAAGAGTCCTGGTTGAAAAATTTTTACACATCCCACACGAAGGATCCACAGTAAGGTGAGAGACATTCAGACAGTAGACATATAAGTCATGGCCATCGAAAAGTGGTAACTTATGGCCACAATCCTTACACTGCTTGAAACCAACTCTACTTTTCTTATCCGACATAATGATGTGGAGAAGAACAACAGTACCAAAAGGAAGAGGAAAAGCTATCCAAAAGGGTAAGAAGAGAAAAGGAAGGATTACCAATGATGGAAATGAAGAATTACCTCAAAAGGTAAGAAAAAGGATAATAAAGTGAAAAGACTAAAGGGAGACAGTCTAAAGTATATAATAGGTTAGGAAAATATTATAGAAACTATTTGAAATTATTTAAAGTAAGAACAATGTATAAAACTTTCAAAAAAGTTAGACACTTAGCTGAGAGAGTGGCCTGACACAACTGTACAGCAACGCGGCAAAAGAAATCTGGGGTAACAGGGGGCACAGCATTCTGGGTAGGACCTTGGCTTGAGAGTTTTTGGCAAGCTTAATATTGGCCGGCTCGGTTCCAAGGATGGAACCGATAACCCATCAGTAAGGAATGAACGAAGATTAACAACATCAGATTGAAGCTTTTCTCCCTGGACCTCTGCTGAAAAAGGGAACGCTCATTCAGATTTTCCCGGTAAATAAATGCTAATAAATAAATAATGTATCTAACTATTTGCTATACTGTCTACTAAGTACAGTGTTTTGGAGTGCGTGAAAGATTTCAGGGATAAAGGATGCCTAGTATATCAGCCTTTATCGCTAAAGCAATCACATGCTGTCTCTTTTATCAAATAGGTCTTCAAGCTTGTTTCTAAAGAGCAGGAGGGTATTGAGAGTTCCTAGTTCATTAGGCATCTCATTCCATGAAGCACAGGCTATTTTTCAAAAGCTCTTTCTCTTTCTATGCAGGCTAAGGTAAAGTTAGGTCTTATTAATCATGCGGTGTCATGACTTCTTAGGTTATACCCAGAAGAAAAGCAAAAGAAGTATAAATGAAACAAATAAACAACCAAATGGAGGGGTCCAGCCACAGGTTACCAGTGTAATTAATCAGGTTATAGTTTGTGTCATGAACCATGAGGATATTTGCAAGAGGGGAGAATAGTGTCAGTACTGTCTGATCAGTAATTTCATTTTTTTTTCTTTTTTGAGCCTGTTGCCTGCTGATCATCTGCCCCCACCTCAAGCAACGGAAACATTTTTTTTTTTATCATCATCATGTAAAAGGTAACCCAGGAAGGTCATTATTCGGGCACCCATCAGTGGTGGTTAAGCATTTTATTTCTTGCTGGCTCTAGCCACCTGCACTAGACACCAGGAGGAGGTTATGCAATGAACTGACAATAGGAACCATCTCCTCAATTTTGCAAGGGGTTTTCCCTCCAAGAAGCCCTACCCCTTCTCAGAAAGCAAAAGTGATGGCTGCCCTGGTTTCAGCCAGGGCAACAGCACCACTTCTATGTACCTGCGAGTAAGGCCGGCCTTACGCATAGACTAACTATATGACTGTCTAGGGCATCATGCTTGTAGAGGCACTCTTTCCTCATTTTTTTTTTTTTTATAGAAACAAAATATTTGGTTACTTTGCTTTAAAGAATAAATAAATATGATGCCCTGCCTGAACAAAATGTGCAAGCAGTGTGATGGATGTCCCAGGGGGGGGTGAAGTGCATCACTTGACTTGAGCATACAGTCAGATTCAGACCATTCATTACGAAGTTACAGAGAACAGTGCTCAAATACAGTTGTCTTAGTTGAATGAGTATACACGTCCCAAAGCACAAGTCATGCAGTTAAGAGACAATCTTATTCTCAAAACATTTCTTTTTTGCATTTACTGCATTCTTTCACATTAACCAGCAGCAGTCTTTGAAATTTCCTAACAAGATCTGAAGATGGCAGAAGGGACTTTTACAGTTCTGAAAGTGTACGGAAAATGGTGAGGGTTTCAATAAGCACAAGACTGTAGTGGAACACAAAGTATTTTCTTCCAATGCTCTTTTTTTATGTATTAGACAAAACTTCCACTACTGGATTGCAAAAGCAGGCAAGCTTTCTCCATGGTCTCTGATCTAACAGCCTCTGGCTGTCATTTTTGTTAGCCTGCAAGATATCATGAGTTGTGTTTCTGTGATTTTTGTTACTTTCAAAGTATATGACTCCACTGTATTGCATCTTATGCATCAATGCATTTGCTCAGTTTGCTTAAATATCAATCTTGGTGGCTGTTTTATGGAAAACCACTGGAGTATGAATGGAAAGCATAGGTAGCAGCAACTTCTGATGATTCTTGTATAGCTGTTCCAGTAGACTTGCATTAAAGTGTGTGTGTGTGTGTGTGTGTGTGTGTGTGTGTGTGTGTGTGTGTGTGGCATTTTTTTAAGTAAAATAAGTGTGAATTTCTTATATCCGGCTTTACTCATTGTCTGTACTGAAATGTATATTTTGGAGAATACTGGACATTTAAGAGGAATGGTGCAAGGCAAGCTAGACAGAAACAGTGACAGTGAGTTAAGTTATTTTTACAGTGATGCTGGCAGTGATCAACCAGATATTGTGTGCAATATTTCTGGCTTAAATTTGTGTGGCGCAACTTGGAATACGTTAATATAATTTGGCAACTTGTCTGTGTGATGTGCAGTAAAGGAGAAATATATTACATGGTCATCAGATGTCGGGTCCACTTTTAAATTTCGAAATTCCAAAACCTCAAACCTCTAAATCCCAGAGCCCAGGAGTTCAAAGTTTTGGAATCTCAAAATTTGTCAATGGAGATCGCTGTACAGTGCAGAACAGGAACATGACTGTTCTCCTCAATGTAGTGCAATCTCGGAGTTGGTATGTTTAAGTAGCAAGGGGTAGTATGGGGTCGAAGCCCCCCCACATGAGGGGTGCAGGGGGGTTTTGCCCCCCCCCCTGCAAAAACATGATTTATGAAGTTTTATTGTTTTATATTTTTCTTTTATTTCAAGATTCCAAGACTTCAAACTTCTGAGCTCTGGGATTTAGAGGTTGTAGCTTCTGGAATTTAAAAAATTTAAAAATGGATCCCAGATGTCATGGATGTAACTGCTGTGTGGAGGGTTGGGGATGGTTGGATGAAAGTAATTGTCAATGACCCTCTTGTCCTTTGCTCAATTTCTGGATTTGCAGGACTAGTGAGATTTCTGTGAAGCAACCTTGAATATTTTAATGTCTGACAACTGTTTGGTTGGAACAAAGGTGAAATACACTGCAATGCTATCCTCTTTTATCGAAATTCAAAATTTGAACTTTATATGGACATAGCTATCATGGATCTACATTAAATCAGTGAAAACTCACTTAAACACACAGCATTTCATAGGAAATGCCGTTGCCAGTCCGATGTACCTGCACGGAAAATGCCATTCAATGAACTAAATTTTCGATGGTCTAATAGAGACACGGCTATAACTGCTTTGTGGGATTGTATGAATGAAGGTAACCAAACCTCTTGTTACTTGCTCAGTTTAAACAGCCATCTCTAAAATAAATAAATAAAGGATAGAATGTATGTATATTAGACTTTCATAGCTCTGCGTGCACCCACATGCACAAAGGCTGCACAAGGGCATTTTGATTCATGCTTAGTAGTGGCCTCTGCCCTGAAACCCACCTAGTCTAAAATCATCCCTACTCAGAGGTGTACACAAAACGTCACTGTAGCTTGTGTGGGTATGTCATCACTTCATTAACCTTCTTCCCAAACCTCAGAGGCCCCTGTCTTGTGCTAGTCTGGGGACAGTTTGGCCATTATTTCTTTAACTTTCCTCACAAACTGCAGAGGGATGCTCAGAAGGTCAGTGAGTTTGTACAAGGGCAGCGTACTATCTAAAAGTAACATGTTGGAAACATTACTGCATTTTTTTCCCATTTTCTTTACAATCAAATATCAAATGCATATACAGGTGGCTATCTTTTGGGGGAGGGTAAAGAAGCATTCTATTTATATATGCCTGACAGCAAATATGTTTTATTTGTTTTTTCAGGTTTGTTCAAGTCTGACATCAGAGGATTACACAGAAGGTTGCTGTCTTTTGTGGGAAGGGGTTAGGAGGCATGCTGTATATACATATGAACATGTGACAGCAGCAACTTGAAATAAATGATTACGGACATTTGCACCTTAATTTTCATCTCACTTTAACAGCAGACAGGGATACAATGCAAGTAATTACCTTTTTAAAATGGGGTAGAGAAACGGGTATTATTTCCACATACAACTTATTTATCATCACAAGCAGTTGTCATATTTATTTATTTATTTATTTATTTGTAGACTGCTGTTTGGTCAACTTTTGAAAATGAAGCCATTTTTTCTTTGAAATAAAAAAGCAAGATGAATTTCTTTTCTTATGCATGATTTTTGTTCAGGCCATAACTGGTTCAAAGGTTGGAACAAGCTCTAAAATGCATCTCAGACCATCATAACCCCATGATTTCTGGGTGCGTATTGGTCCCTTGGCTCCCAGCTTAGATTAGTTATTATAATGTAGTTTTAGTCAGAGTGCCTTAAAAGGACACAGAAAAAAATCAAAGTTGAAGAGCAAGACAGAATTTGTTCCTTTAAATAAATTAAAAGGTTGTTTAAAAAACTGTAAAATGCACTTAGAGCACCTACATTCAGTTTTTATACAGTGTACTTATCTAAATTCTGGAAGACAGGCTGAACATTCAATCTTGAGTGAACAGTGATAAGAAAGAACTGAAGACAATATGGACTGATGCTCCTCTAATATCAGAGATGTCCTGACATCCAAGTCAAAAATGTCTGTCCAGTCAGGAGAGAGAAGGGTGAAAAGTTTGGAAAGTTGGACCCTCAGGCCTTCTTTGGCAGGAAATCCAAAGTGTCATTGCTGTAAAACTGAATTATATGACAAACATCAAGAGCATTTTTCATTTTTGTATGTTCTTGGTTGCCTTGTAACTTTTCCTTTAATCACTTAATAAATCACATCAAAATACTATATATCTCAGTCATATTTCTTACTTCCACTACCATATCTTTCAACTATCATGCTAAAATGATTATAAATGTAAGGCAAAAATAATTTTATAAAACATACAATGATCTAATACGCAATTCTAATTAAAGTATATGCATTAAAAATAATACCTCTTGCTGGTCGCATTGAAAAAGCAATTCCTTTTTCAGTAATGACTGGCTTCCAAGTGAACTCTGCTGGATGGTTTCTGTGATTAGATAACCTGATGCTTCCTCTAAATCCTGAATTTGCCAATGCACCATACATTGGAGTCAAAATAAGCTCGTGAGTAGAGAGTTCCAAAGCAATAGGAATTGCTTTTGCAAGCACAAGGACATGGCCAGTGTGTTTCCCATTTATGGTATATGTAACTGATCTATAATCAAAAATTACAATGTAATTAAGGAAAGGAAATATTTGTAGTTACCAGAATTGCAAATGTTTTGAGTACTATATACTTCAATACAAAAGCTGCTGAAAGTATAATTTAATGAAATATTAAGCTAGCTTACTGGTGACACTGGCTTAACGCTACAAATAAACTGTGACTAAGTCTACACTGCTACAGTTTTGATAAAGTTACAATTGGACAACACTGACAATGGAACAATTTCCACCAAAAAATGTGCTTAACCAGGATATTATACTAAGATCACAGAGATGTTAGCATAATTATTTTCATGAAATAACACCACAATCCATGCAAGCTGCAATGGACACTGGCCTCGTTCTCTTGATAATCTCAGTAGGGTAATGCATTTGTTGACTTGGACCAACATTTCAAGCAACAACAATGCTTAGATACTGCAAATATATGCACATTGGAGGGGCCAGTTTTACTTTTAACAGCTCTATGCATTCACACTGAAAGAAAACTACATCGTCTACACAGCTAATATTTTTCCATTTTACAATATTTACCATATCCAACTACGGTTTTATGAAAAATGCATTTCACTTAATACAGCTTTTTATGTATGTTTCATTGAAACAAACTGCAATCTTCACTCAGTCCATCAGATTGGCAGAGTGCGTTCAGTAATATAGATGCCTGCTGCTATATAGGGATTCCTTATAATTAGCTATTAGATATAAATGCCCAGTTCCCCATCAGGCACATCTAAACAGCTAGCCCCTCCTCCCATTCATGTTGTGGTTAGTGCCTCCTTACCCCAAAACTATGATAATTCAAATCACAGCACACCTTGTTTTGGTTCTTTTTGCTACAATGAAATATATTCAGACCCAGAACAAGAGCTGTTAATGAGCTGTTTCCTGTGGTCCAGTGGTGCAGGCACTGATTCCCTCTGCTTCCATTGCCTAAATATGTGACTTTGAGCAAGTTCATAAGTTCATAGAAAGTTATTAGGCTAATGGCCCTAAAGCCCTTACAAGACTAGCCATGTTTATCCCGAGTTGCCCCAATAGTCGGTGGTTAGGTGAATGAAATCTGCATAAGTAAGGCTCTACGGTAGTGAATACAGGCTTCTGCTGTCCAAGAGGGACATGGGCACCACCCCAGGAGTGAATTTGCGGTCACTCATCCATTGAGCTAGGTTGCATTTGAAGAGGGTCAGGGAGGTGCTCTGTTTCACATGAATTGGAAGCTTGTTCCAGAGAAGTGGCAGTCTCTGGGAGATGTATCCATCTCTCCAGCATGACCTGTTTATGTCAGAGGCTAGGTTAAGATCCCTGAAGTGAGTGACCCTCATGCTGTTTGATTTAAGAATGTGTACCATTTCCATCAGGTCTAAGTCACAGACTGCCCAGTAAGCCAGGCACAGTTCACCCCCTAGCAACCTGTAGGAGACAGAATACAGTGACAGGGCTTTCAGTCTTTCTATGTAAGGCTTGTTTTGTGTACCCTGTAATTTCTTGGAGAGAAACCTCTGTGGTTTCTCCAGTTGCTAGAGGTGTCTGGTGAGGTGCATGCAAAATGGAGCATTGTACTCAATTACTCTTCTGATGACGGCCAAGCATAATGGAATTATAACATCTTCAGATCTAGATGTGATGCCTTTACTTTTAAGATGTGCCACATAGAAAGATTTCCTTACTACTGTGGATACATGGCGGTCAAAGTTCAAGTTGCTATCAACCTGAGTACCAAGATCATGTACTACTGGGTCTATAATTAGGGGGGGGTGCTGTCTATAATGTAAATAGCATGGATGTCAGCTTTCCCATAGGGAATGATAATGGATTTATTTTTGCATTTAGTTTTAATCCATGGCTTTGGCAACCAATCATTTGTCTGTGTTAACCCAGTCTGCAGTATATTAACAGCAGTGGGGGACACAATGATTGGTCCCAATTTGCAATCAGAGAACTTGGCCAGCCACAGGCCATCCAAGTTTTCCTGGACTTCTGAGAAATAAATTTCGAACAGTAAGGGGTCCAGCACAGAACCCTGTGGTACACCACTGGTGACGGGTCTTTTGCTATAGGTGAAGCCGCCGATTTTGACAGTATGTGTCCTGTTAGTGAGCCAGTTGGCTACTCATCTGGTAATGTAGGGTTAATTGCCAACTGAGAGAGTTTCTCTATAATACCTGAGTGGGGGATTGCGTCAAATGCTGTGGGTGGTCAGGATAGGTGGTATGCACAATCTTTTCCTCATCCAGGACCTTGGAGACATTCTCAAAGTCAATCATGTTCAACAGGTATGATATACCTTTAATGAATCTGAACTGGGTTGGGTCCAAAATTTAGAGATTACCTATGTCCTTGTTAATAAGGTCTCTCCCTTTTTAACTTCTCCAAGTCTTTTGGGTTTCTAATATCATGATGAGAATGGACCCCATTCCTAAGTCCAAGTATGATTAAAGTTCATGAAATTAGTATTGCTTCAGTCTTTTGATGTTAGCTAGAAGTGCTCTTTACAACACCCGCAATGTGCCCAGTAATGACTCCTCCTGAAATTCATATGGAGTTACATGTATCGGCAGCATATCTAAGTACAACGGTAAATTCTTTTTTACAAGTCCCATTGCTCCTACTACTATTGAAACTGTCTGGGTATCCTTCTTCCACACTGCCATCATTTCTGCCTTTACATTCTGGTAATTTATAACTTTGCGTCTCTCTGTACGTAAGACACTGCTGTCACTGGGTGTAGCAATTTCAATAATCAATGCTACTTTTTGTTTTATTTTCATGGACTATGTCTAATTTTCTCGCATCTACTTTTTGGACTGTTGGTAATGGATGATCCCATGTGATACAAACTTCATCATTTTCTATAATGCTTTGTGGCTCATGTTTCCAGTGCTTTTCAGTTGCTTCAATATTATAATGTTTGCACAATCCCCAATGCAACAGTCTTATCACATTATTATGTCTTTCAGTATACAGTCCTTCTGCCATCAGTATATCACAACCAGCAACAAGATGTGCAACTGTTTCCAATTCTGTTTTACAAAACCTGCATTTGTCTGTTTCTCCCTCGCATTCAATAGACTTTGTAAACCAACGTGTATGTGAGTCCACTATCTTGGGCCACCAATATTAACCTTTTGTCTTTTGATTTAGAATCACCTCTCTTTAATCACTCGTGTTCAATCCTGCTCAACATGGTGTTCCAGATGTTTTCTATTCTTACAACTATAGTTATGCATTTTCCATATCTCTTGCCTTCTTATCTGATCCTTTACCTTATATTCTTTCTTTTGTTTGTTTGTTGGCACATTCAGTTTTAGCTACTTCTGGTTTGATTTTCTTTCCAACTTGACATCGATATGCCTCTGCTAAACTAAGCAGGAAAGTAATCTTAGACTTATTCTCCTCTTGTTTTAAAACTTTCACTATGTTTGGGTCTTGTGTGTTTAGCAGATACGTATGCAGTCCAACATGTAATCAATTTCGAGGAGGCCCATACCTCCTTCAGAACAGGGAATATATAATCTTGGTATACACTGATTTTTATAAATCATTTGATGAGCATGGAACATCCTTATTTTCCTGTCCAAGCGATCCAACACCTTTTGGGACCAATCACTCCAAAACTGTAAGTTAGGATGGAAAGAGCAAATTGGTTTATAGCCTGGACTTTGTTCCTAGGCATCAACTCTGTTTTCAGTATTAATTTTAGTCTTCTAAAATATTCCTTACAACGTTTTATTCTCATTTGTTCATGTTTTATTGTTGATCCTTCATCAGTTCCCAAATATTTATGCACTCCCTCTTGCTCAGCTTTTTTTTTATATCACATTCCTGTCCCAGACTGATGTTTTCTTGGTGCTACGGCTTTCCTACTTTAAAGGTTGCATTTTTATTTATTGACCGGGTTAGTCCAAATGAGCCGAAGCCCTTTTTCAGCAGAGGCCCGAGGAGAAAGGTTCCACCAATATGAATGACATGTACAAAAAAAACCTACTGAGATACAAAAAAATAAGAAATAATTACAGCTAATAACTAGTACATGATTAAATCTCATAGAGTAGTTACATTCCATATAATAACATCAGTCTGCACAATCACTTCAGAGGGAAGTAACCAGTGTACTTATGTAGGACTCAAGTAAATCATTAACAGTCATACTAGTAAAGTATTAGTCAAGACCCAGTTAGGTCTGGGTCAATGTACAGTTTAGGAGTAGAGACAGAAGACAGAAAGGAGGTTAGGTGAGAGAGAGGTGTATAGTAGGGGGAAGTCAGTCAAGGTAGGTAGTTACAGTGGTAGATCCATGTATTGTTTAGATAGTTTTTAGTAGCAGTTTTGAATTGATGTTGGTGATTGATATTTCGAATATGCAGTGGAAGTTTATTCCATGATTGGGCTGGGTAGTAGCTGTAGAGGTTTTGTCCTGTTTTAGTTTTAGGCTAGTAGATTGAAAGAAGGTTGTGTTCAGAGCTACAAAGGGTCCTTGCTAAGGAGTAGGGGGTGATGAGAGATGATGCTGGAACAGGAGAAGGGCAGATACAAAATAGAATGTATTAGAAGCTGAGAGAGAAGTAAGTGGTGAGGAATCTCTAGCCAGTTTTGCTTTTTAAGAGCTAGACATTGGTGAGACAGGTAGGACTGGTCAGAAGCGGCTTTGTTGTAGGTGGATTCTTGTTTTGACAGGGGACTGGTTTGAAGGTTTGTGAGGATTTGTGAGCCATAGAGTAGGCTGGGGAGAAGATAGGCATAGGATAGGGGAATTTTAGCTTTATTGGATAAGAATCTTTTGTTCCTGTAAAGGAGTTTGAGTTTTTTTTTTTGGGGGGGGGGGGGGTTCTTAATGTTGATGAGAACGTGCAGTTCAAATTTGAGATGGTCATCAATGATGACCCTAAGTAGTTTGGTATGTGATTCCATGGTTATAGATGTATTATTGTGGGATAAGATTGAAAAGGAGGATTTAAGATGGTGCATAGTTTTGGGGATGAAGAGCAGGAGTTTAGTCTTTTTTGGGTTTAGTATAATCTGGTTCTTGCTGAGCCAGTTTCCAACAGATAAGAAGGACTTATGTGTTTTTGAATTTAGGTTAGTGAGAGTATCTGCTGTGGTGATAACTGTGGAGTCATCTGTGTATTGCATAAGTGATGAATGTGGACAGGATGTAGACAATAGGTTGATAAAAATATTAAATAGTAATGGGCCAAGGATTGATCCTTGAGGAACACCCATTCTTAGAGGTAGAGCAGGAAAGATTGCAGAATGCCATCTAACAGGTTGAAGTCGTTCATTAAGGTAACTAGTGAACCAGGATATAGTGGAGGTGGACAGGTTGAGTTATTAGAGTTTAAGAGGAGGCAGTGGGAGATGGTGTCGAAAGCCTTGGGGGGGGGGGGTGTTGCAAGCCTTGGAGAGATCAAGAAATAGGCATGAGACCAGTTTGTTTGGGTCTCTGACTTGGGATATGGTATTAATGAAGGACATTAGGGTAGTGGAGGTGCTATGTTTAGGGCAAAAGCCTTGCTGGGCGGGGGGGTTAATAGGTTCTCTTGTAAGAGGTAGTGAAGGATTTGTCTGTGTATGCATTTCTCCAGGATTTTAGAAAGAGGAGATAGAATTGCAATGGGTCTGAAGTTGGAAGGTTCAGAGGAGTTACGCCCCTTGTGAATGGGTATAGTGTAGAACTGTTTCCAGACTTTAGGTACTTTAGATTCGGTAATTGAACGGTTAATGAGTATAGAGATGGGGAGGGCAAGACAGTTAACTGCTTTCTGCAGAAAGAGTGCAGGTATACCATCAACAGAGGGGGAGTATGGTTTAAGCCTTAGAAGCAGGGATTTAATATAGTTAGTACATACTGTTTTGACGCAAAAGGCCAGAGAAGGGTTAGAGGGTGTAGGAGGGTTGGTGGGGAATTTAGCACTTAAGTTGGTTTGTTCAGTTGATTTGCTGATAGTGTTAATGAAATAAGAGTTGAAGTTGATAGCAGTTTCTAGGGGTGTGTCATCGGAACATGGTTGGGAGAAAGAAGGGCTGCCTAGATGAAGAATTTGGTTGATGGAATGCCAGAACATTTTTTAAGTTGGCTAAGTGTATAGTTGGAGGGTTGTTGTAGAAAGCTTTCTTATCATTATATACGGATTTCTTAGTGAGGTTGTGAAGTTCCTTATACTGTTGGAAGTGGTAGGGAAGTTTGGTTTTGGACCAGAGCTTCCATGCATTGTCCCTCTTTTACATTAAGGAGCGGGTGGCCTGGGTTAGCCAAAGGGATATGATTGATTTAATCCTAACAGTAAGTAAAGGGGCCAGGGAGTCGATTATGTTGAGGAATATGAAGCTGAATTTAATTACAGCATCATTAAGGGGTAGATGCCTAAGGAACGACCAGTTAATAGTAGAGAGATGGCTGTTTAGCATAACAGAGTCAAATTTGGTCAGTTTGCAACAAGCTATGAACTTGTGTGGTCTAATATAATGTGGCGTGAATCGAAGGACATGGATTGGAGTGTGGTCACAGAGTGTCAGGCAGTGTTTCAGGGAGGTGATATTTATGGGGTGAGGGACTAGTATCCAGTCAAGAAGAGAGGTATGATTAGTAGATTTTATAGTATAGGTAGTAGTAGTTAATAGTTGGGAGAAACCGTAAGTTAATACAGGAGCTGGGAGTATCTGATGAGAGGGATAGCCAGTTAATGTTGACATCTCCCAAGACTATTGTTTCATTAGGTAATTGTTGAGAGAGCCAGGAGAGAATAATTTCTAGTACAGTGATAATGTTACCAGGGGGTATATAAATTTCAGCTAAGGTAATTGTGTTGTGAGCATTAATTTTACAGTTAGCTATGAGCAGTTCAACTGGGAAGGTAGAGGGGATAGGGATAGCTAGAGGGGTAACTGTAAGGTGGTTACAGAACATGATAGCAACTCTACCACCTTTCTTTTGAATTCTATAGAGTCATACGATGTTGTATCCTGGGGGAAGGAAATCTCTGTCAGGAATATGGGGTTTTAGCCAGGTTTCAAAGAGAGCTATGATGTCAGGAAAGTGATGGGATATCCAGTCATGTAATTCACTGGTTTTGGTGACTATGATTCTGATGTTCATGGGATACAGTGGAGGGAGCTTTAAGGGAATGGTAGGATGAGGAGAACTGGAGTAAGTATGTCTAGGGTTGGATGAGGAGGGGAGGTCTGAGCCAGGGTTGGGATGAATGTCCCCAGAGAGGAGCAGGGTAGGCTGAGTGGGAAAAAAATCTGTGGAGGAGGGAGAAGGAAATAGTATTTCACCTCAACTTTCAAGAAGATTGGGCTGCAGGGGGGAATTTTCATTTTAGGAAGAAGGGAATTTATAGAAGGGGTGGGTGAGGACATTAGATATGAGTGTGGGGGTTGTGGAATAATTAAGGGTTGGATGGAGGTTGGTGACTGGTGATGAGGTCTTAAGTGTGTATTGTAGGAGGAGAGGTTATATAAGAGTATTAGGGTACTGGTAGAGAGGAATGATAGGAGCAGGGAGTGGGTTTGCATGGTGGAGAATGAGCTATGTGTGGTGGAACAGTGTCTGGCTAATGGTAGGAGGTATTATCTACATAACATTAGGGAGATAGTGATAAGTAGTAGCATCAAGGGAGAAGGGATTAGAGATATAGGTTGTATACCAGGAATAGAAAAGGAGTTTATTCAATAGTACTGCAAGGTATATGTTGTGGGAGAGGTGGGCTAATT
Source organism: Protopterus annectens (assembly GCF_019279795.1). Classification (NCBI taxonomy): domain Eukaryota; kingdom Metazoa; phylum Chordata; order Ceratodontiformes; family Protopteridae; genus Protopterus; species Protopterus annectens. The sequence continues at coordinate 483,135,991 of NC_056735.1, forward strand.
CTTATAAACTTCACATTAGTAAGGAAGAGGAGTATAGTTCAAGAAGGATAGGTAGTAGGAGTAAGTAATAGTGGAAGTGTGAAGTAAAATGGAGGGTTAAGCAACCAAGAGTGTGGTTAGAAGGTACAGGAGAATTTGGAGGAGTAGTTGGGTATGATGGGCCTAACAGTGTGGGTAGAATTTGAAGGAGAACTTGGGTATGATAGGTTTAAGAGAGTAGATAGGTAGGCAGGGAGTAAAGAATTTGATTTGAGAAGACAGGTTGAGGAGGGGCTGAGGATGAGTGGTTATTAGGGATTATGTGTAAAGGAAATGAATATGGGGTGGGTGGGAATGGGAGTAGAGTAAGGGAACAGAGCGGGATGAGCCACTAAGTGGTCCAAGGCAGAGTGCTAGAGTCAATCAGTTGAAGTTTGAGGGAATAGAAGTCAATACATAACTCTTACTTTGGTAAAACTGAATGTGAGTAATGGTATGGATAAAGAGTGAAAATTAGTTGACCTGGGAAAATAAAAAAGAAGGGAGTACAGCTTAGGAGACAGTGTGCAACAGTCAGAGATGATCAGGAGACATTAGCGTAGCGGGGCTATGTAGTTTTGGACTAGCCTAATCAAAAGACATTGGGAGGGAATTAGTGAAGAACCGATGAAGTGGAGATGGGGGGGCCCAGTAGTGTGCAAACGTGCGAGTGGTAGGCTTATACTATATTAAAGAAATAGACTGAACAAGAATTACACTAAATTTGCTTTGGATAATGATCATCCAGCGGTACTTAAAACACTGTCAATGAATGGCGTGTTCCTGGGAGCATGTCTTACTGGGATGGAAGTGTTTAATGTAGTGGTAGTGGGACTGCAGGCTACAGAAAAAAAGACAGAAAGATATGACAAGTGTTTAGGACAAAAAAAAGGAAAAATGGGTGTGGGTGAATTAAACACAATCAGTCATTAGCCTAGAAGGCAGATGAGGTAAAAGAATAGGATCAAGAGTTTCAATCAGCAACTGTACTGGTGACCACAGACGCAGTTAAAAAAAACAATACTCTCAGAACATAATGTTTAAGTTAAAGCCATTTCCATTTGTTGTTATATTTCAACTGTTGGTAAAATAAGCCCTGTTGTCACTTCAACTTGGTACTTACTACTATCTAGTCTCTGGATTCACTTCCACAACAGAGAAACAAAATGCTTGGTAAAAAACAAACATATATCTCCTTGTAGTAACAAAGTAGCGTCAGGAAAAGTAACAGTTAAAAATATATATACCCAGCTTTGAAATCTTAACAACAATTACAGTTAGCTGAGGTGTGCCTACTCGACGTCAGATTCAGGTTATCGCAAGTACAATGAGTAACCAGAGTGGCTGGTCGCAGCACTAAACCAATTCAAAGGGCACAGAACAAGCAAATAACTTTTCACAGAGCATGAGTGCCTAGCATAGGTATTTTAACTCATGTTAGGTAGAAAAAGCAGGAACATACAAATACATCCTGAAAAGCTTACTTGCACGGCGAGCACATTAATGGGTGCCTGGCTAATACATGATGTAGAAAGCCAAGTTTAAAGATGGTGCTAAAGTGTAGAGGGGGTACTTCTAAACTAAGGGAAAGGACCTGATTGGATGTCCAGGATCACCAGAAACCTGACAGTGAGGAGATGTCACCTGGGATATGCAAGGGACTGAGAACAGGAGTGAAATGGAGGGAGGAATGGTAAGAAATGGAAATTTGAACATTTATCAAGACCAAATGACATTCTTATATCATCTGAAAAAGTTTTGACTAGTTATAGTTGTGCTTTCAGTTCTGCATCTGATGAACTATACAGTTTTAATTCATCCACAAAAAGAAGATGAAAAGTCTTGGCACTTTGTTGAGCCAAATCGTAGCCATGACCTAATCTGATACATAAACAGCTTAATGGGTTAAGGGCATGGCAAAAGAGCAGCAGTAACAAACAGTCACCCTGGAATATCCTCCTTTGAATTTTTATCCCTGGAATAATAATTTGTCCTTTATCATGGCTTAACTACAAAGTGGTTTGCCACATAATCACTGTAATGTAATTGCTCAGTATAGGGTGTACATTAAATATCTTTAAGCACTCCTGTGCGTGAATGTGGGATATTATCAAATGCTTTTTTGTAGTGTATCTATGCCATACTTAGATTCTTCTCCTTTTTAAAATTCTCTATTATGCATTTGTTTAACAACAAATGATCCTTTGTTCCTAATGACTTTCTTTTGTTACCCTTTTGTTCTATTACCATGATTGACTTTTCTTCTAAATGACTATCTGCTCTGTTGGCATCAGTTCCAGTCTATATTTTATATGTTGTTGAAAGGCAAGTTATTGGTCTATAGTTTTAGGATAGCTTGCAGGTTCTCTCTTAAATACGAATATTGTTTTTACTGTTGTTAACCAGGTTGGTGTCTGTTTGGGGTGCGCATATAAACAGTTCTTACCCTTGGCTAAATCTTCATATAAAGATGTCAATACTTTTAGCCAGAAGTGAGGTACTGCATCTGGGCCTGGAGATTTCCAATTAGGAGCTTTTCTTAACTTTGTTTCAATCTGGCCATTACTTCATCCCATTTCATATTCATATTTGAACTTCTTATTCTTTCTTTTACTTCTTCTACCATTTAGCATCTTTATGTTCTACAGAATATTCCTAGATTTTTCTCCAAAATGTATTTATTTCTTCTTTTTTGGTGGTGTTTCAATTCCTTTTGCCTTGTTTCCAAAGTCTCTTAAAAATGTTTTTGTGGCATCAAAAAATTACTTATTTTGTACTTTTCCTTTATATTTATGTACATATATTCCAAGTTTTTTCTGCCTGTGCTGATATTTTAGTTTATTTGCAATAGTACTTGATAGATCTTTATCTGTTCTGATACTGAGCATTGCTTTTATCACATCTATCTTTTTGAGTATTTTTGCTTATCTGTTCCCTCTTCTATACTCTTCTAACAGTGACACTTATACTTTTCTGTTTGATACTTTCATGATGACATTTGATTTCTCTTCTTCATTGCCTTTATTTAGCTGCACAGTAACATATTCTATTTACTGCTGTTATATCATATAAATTTCTAAGAACAGTCCTAATAACTGTGCTCACATTCTTTATCAAACTTTTAACTTTTGGGTTTTACTGACTTTCTGTAGTTTATTTCTTTCATTGGTCTAAATATGTCCGTTCATCTCTATTAAATCAAGCAACTGTTCTCTTAGATCATTTTCTTCTAAACTGAGGGCACATTCTTTGGTCTCCATTTCTTGTGGGCATTCTATAAAAAGTTTAACAGCATCTTCCTGTTCCACATTATTTTCAGTTTCATCCTGTGTTGTCCGTTGCTCTTTCATATAGGAACTCACTGGCCTATCACTCCACAACATTGACTGCATCAGAGTTGCCACAGTTTCCTGTTCCTCCCCTTGCTCTGCAACTCCAGCTGAACTTTTGTACTGGCTTCCTATGGAAGGCTCCAAAGTATCTTTATATGACAACTTATCAGGTGTTTCTCACTCCACTTGTTTCTCCTTAATTTGGGATCTATTGCTCTATCCTGCTGTGATGTTATCAGAGTTAGAGTGTCTACACTAAATTCTTCACTTTGCAGGTAAACCATAACCTCAGTTTCTATTTCTTTAACTTCTCCATTACTAATGCTCTTTTCTGTGGAAAAGCACACCACCACTCACGAGCCACCAAACCGTCTTTTAATGTAGCACACAGTTGTTTGCAATAATAAAAAAAATGACAGTGCAGTAAAAACCACAATACAAGTTAAGCGCTTTCACCCAGGTAAATCCCAAGCTTCATCAGAACATAAAATACTGGCTGTCAACCATTTCTATACAGGTTCAAAATAATTGCAACCAATAGTTTAACCTCATATATATTAATTAGGCTAAGTCAATGGTAAATTACTAACTCATTACCAAACTCATCCTCCCTTGTCTATGATTGTTAAAATAATGGTATGTGTATTACAAATGACCTTCTATAAAGTATAAATAGATTATCTAAATAAATGTATACATGTACGGAGGGTTCCTAAAGGGTTAAGAATTGTGAAACACCCTAACAATGTGGATGTGAATAGTATTTACCATAAAAAACTAAATTAATTATTTAACAATTTTTGTATTGAGCTTTTAAAGCTGATGGTTAGAAAGTATTGTGAACAAAGGGATAAAATGTTGACTGAAGTTAATAACTTGCATGTCAAATTAACAACAGACTTGATGTTTGATGTAGAAAGAACAAAATATGTTAACATTTTTAGTGAAATAGATAAACATTGTAATAGGGTGTTGGAAAGGAAAACTAGGAAGATGAACAGAGACTTGAATGAGTAAAGAGAAGGTAGGGCTTACCCCCCCAACCTACAAGTAGAGAAAGGTTGACCCAAGAGGGGGGATGTGATAACAATGAAGTGTTTAATACAGCTAATGAACACATTTCAACCCCTTTTGGAGAGGACCCTTTAGACCCTTTGGAAAATGCACCCCACTTACCCAGGAGAAGTGAGAGGTTGGCGGAAAAACAGATGGCCAACAGCCACTGGGAATTCAGAAATGCATACAATATGGGGAGGGGATGGGGGAATTCAAGATGAGGAAATTACAAGAGAACATTCCACCAAAACAATCAATGGAACTAGTAGATGTTCAGGTAGAAGTTAATGAGAATATATTAAGGACCCACACTAGTGTAGTGAATACTAAGGACAATTTTCATATATTTAACTACATCGATTTAACAGTGGACGACACTTTTTTCCAATTGTTTACCAAGGGATTCCAATATGTTCCTACTAGGCCTTTGAGAACAGTTAACACCCTCAATGAACTGAAATTGTTTGTGAGAAAGTTAAGTTTTAAATATTTATTTAAGGACATTAAGGCAAAAAGCAATGACATGGTTAGAAAACGTACCTACAAACACCCCCCCTTAAACCCTACTTTAAAAGTTTTTGAGGAATTGGTGGAAAATGAGATCAGGAAAATTAACAATCGACCAACAGTTGCCACTAACTTTACAGAAAGTGATAAAAAGTTGGTTGACATGTTGAAGAATAGAGATTGTAGGGTAATGAAACCTGATAAGGGGGAAGGGGTAGTATTTATGAATGCCAATGCCATTGACTATGCAACTAGTATGTTAGAGATTTTAAATGACAAAAGTAAGTACAGTGTAATCTCTAGAAACAAGATTTTTATAGCTTATTCTAAAGTAGATTATTATATCAATGACCATTCCTTCAGGGCACTATAGACAAAGAACTTTTGGATTATTTAACAGTAACCAAGCCTAAGATACCAGTGGTCTTTGGAATTCCCAAAACCCACAAAAATATAGGGAGACCACCTTTTAGACCAACAGTTGCAGGGGCGGGCTCCAAACTTGAACCCCTGGCCAAATATATAGACAGAATTCTGAAACAATTTGTAACAACTTTGCATCACATTTCTAGGGACACGTGGGATTTTTTAAATAAAGTTACTGATGATAAATACCAAGATGACCTGAATATGATGCTGTAGATTTATTCCCCAGTATTCACCATGTTGAGGGTTTAGAGTGGTTCCAGGATATCCTTATGGAAGTAAGTTATTTAAACAATGAGCAGAGGAACCTAATAATGGAATTTACGGAAACAATATTAAAGAATAATTTTATGTGTTTTTCTGATGAATATTATAAACAAGAGAAAGGGGTAGCAATGGGGGCCCCATGTGCCCCATTATATGCAAATCTTGTATTATATTATTGGGAGAGGAAATTCATATTTGAAACCTCCTGGAATGAAAATATCTCATTATATACTAGATTTTTAGATGACTTTTGTTTGTTTTGGAGGGGCATGGAAATTCAGTTAGCTCAGTTTCTGGAGTACAAAGGGACTACAACCTCTTTTTTTGAAATTTACTTGGCACACATCTAAATAAGTAATAAACTATCTAGATGTGGCAATACGCTTACAGCCCCTACTAGATGTGACAATACTCTTACAGCCCCTACTACCACTCCCCTCAATGTCCCAAAAAATCTAAACTCTTTACTTATAGGTCACCTCAATATAAGAAGTATTAATAACAAAATAACCCAGCTACATGCCCTATTAGACATCTATTCCTTTGACATCTTATGCCTTACTGAAACATGGCTCAAACCCATAACTAAAGACAATGACATTCTCCCCCCTGGCTACAACATTTTAAGATTAGACCGGCTAAATAAAAAGGGAGGTGGAGTAGCAATACTGTTCAAATCTCAACTGAAGGTCACATCATTAGACTTATATCCCCCACCACCTAACAATGCAGAATTTTTAACATCAAAGCTCCAAATTAATGCTAAGAAATCAATATACATTATCTGCTCTTACATTCCCCCCAGGAACAATATCAGTACTTTAGAAAAAACACTAAGCTGGCTGTCCATGTCCCTACCACAAGAAACCATACCCCTTGGTGACTTTAATATTGATTGGAATAGCTGTACCTCTGCTACTCCAACTACACATATAAACCTCTTTGGCTTCCACCAAACCATTTCCTTCCCTACCAGATCCCACAAGCCTAGCAAAAAACAAACTATATTAGATTGGATACTAGTGAATAGTGACCTCCATACATATCAAACAGGTATACTCCCAGACAATATTAGTGACCATTCTCTTACCTACATCTCTAGACAAAAGACTCACATTCATAATGCAATAGCTTTTAAAACTACCAGAAACAAAAAATATTTCAACCCTAGTAATTTTCAAGCTGAACTCAAAGCATGCAATTGGTCTCCTCTAAAATACCTACCTCTTGACAAAGCCGTTTCATATTTTAACAACACATTTTTACAGATCCTTGAGCACCATGCTCCCACTTGTACTGTTAGAACAAAAAATAAACCAGCCCCCTGGCTGTCTAAGGATACAAGGCTAAACATACGATTAAGAAACAAGCTCTGGTCCAAATGGAGAAAAACTAAAGACCCAAATGATCACCTAAAGGTTAAACAAATTCATAACACCACTAAAAAATCCATAATCCTGGACAAAAACAACTACTACCTCAAAATTCAACAAAACCAACAAAACAATCCTCAAAAGTTCTGGTCAGGTATCAACAAATTGCTCCACCCAGGACAATCCAAAACACCTACCCCCTCGAACCTAAGCCAAACCCCTCCCGACCAAATTGTTGACACCTTTAATAACTTTTTCTCTGAAACAGTTCAGTCTCTAGCAACTCCCTTACCTACAATTAACACCACTAAATTCCCCACATCAACCAACTTACCCCAGTGTTTTAACCTTCAACCTATTCAAACATCTTTAATACACTCCTTGCTTCTTAAACTTAAATCATGTACTCCATCAGCAGACCTTCTCCCACCTGAATTCCTGCAAATTGCAGCTGGTGTACTTGCCTACCCTATTTCTATCCTAATAAACAGAACTATCTCTGAATCCTATGTACCATCCATCTGGAAAATCTCCTATATCATCCCTCTGCATAAGGGAGGTACCTCAAATGAATTATCAAACTTCCACCCAATAGCCCTTCTCTCTCCCCTTGCAAAAATTATGGAGAGATGTATTCACCGGCAATTACTTCAGTACCTCCTACAAAACAACCTACTAGTTGACTGCCAACACGGTTTCAGGCCACATCATAGTACTACTACAGCTCTTCTATCCTTTACAGACTGCATTAATAAAAACAGGAATTCAAACCTTCTATCTTCTGCACTCTTCTTAGACCTCTTAAAGGCCTTTGACATGGTTAATCACCAACTATTGATAAGTATACTTGAATCACTCTCCCTTGATCATCAACTAATAAAATGGTTCCAATCCTACCTGGAAAACAGAAAACAAGCTGTCCTGTGGGAAAACAATCTATCTTCTCAGCTTCCTATCACCCTTGGTGTCCCTCAAGGATCCATTCTTGGACCTCTCCTTTTCACAATTTTCATTAATGATCTAAAAACCTCCCTTCCCCAAACTACATGCATACAATATGCAGATGATTCAACTTTGATATGTGCCGCATCCTCCCCTGCAAAATTACATACAAACACACTTTACTGTAGTTGAAAATTGGTTCCATCGAAGATGTCTCCTCCTCAACCCAAAAAAAAACTAAATTACGACTATTTACTCCCACAAAGAAGTCCCCCTCAATCAATTTCATAATGAAATCTAATGATGGCACAGAAATAGCCCCTGAAACTACCACAAAACTCCTTGGTGTAATAATAGATAACCACCTCAACTTTGACACACACACACATTAATTCAACTATTAAATCAGTAAATAGAAAACTTGGATTCCTCTACAGAATCAGACCATTTCTTACAGAGTCAGCAAAGATCTCTATTGCCCAAACCCACCTCATCTCCACACTACTCTATGCCTCCCCTATCTATACGAATCTATCCCAAAGCAACCTAAATAAACTAGCAACAGCCTACAACAACATAGTCAAATTTGCCACCGGCGCCCCTTTTCGTACTCACCATTGCCTTCATCTTAAACTTCTAGGATGGCGGGTATTACAAAACCAACTAGCTTACCAGCAACTCATTTTTATTCACAAGATTTTACATCATCCTACAAATACTCCCATACTATGTAGCCTAGTTAATTCTTATAAAAACCTTCCTACCCCTAAGATCTGCTAAAAAGCTACATGTTGCCACCACTAAATCCTTTAATAAATCTGGGGACTGCCTATTCTGAAATGCAGTTGGCAATATTTGGAACAAACTTCCAAATGAAATAACATCACTTACCTCCACCAACCTTTTTAAGAAAAAACTGAAAAACTTCATTAAAACCAAATGGCTTTGCCCCTACTCCAAGCCAGACTGATACTTGCATCTTCTTTTTTTACTCCTTAATCTACTTCTTTTTGCTGAGATTTCTCTGCCTTCTATATATATGACATAATTAAACATTTTTTTCTCTTCTAACTCCCACTGTGCTTTGTGAATTTTTTATGTCCTATTTTGTGTTTTTTTCTTTCCTCTATATACTCACATATTTAAGTGATTTAAGTGTATGTGTGTATTTATATGTATATGTATGTATCTATATATATATATATTTATATATATATATATATATATATATGTATGTGTATGTATGTATATATGTATATATATATATATATATATATATATATATATATATATATATATATATATATATATATATAAAATATATATATACTTTCCTAAATAGTAGTAGAGGATTTATTTATAATTATTGCTGCCAATCAATTGTATACTGTCATTATAATTTTTTCTGTATATGATGGACTATGTAATTATTTATTATTTTTTTTTTAATATATATTTCAACTGTTCTGGTGGACTATTTTGTATATATATATATATATATATATATATATATATATATATATATATATATATAGATATATATATATATATATATATATATATATATTTTTTTTCCTTTCTTTGTAATGAGTCGGAGCTTTTCTCCTCAGGCCTCTATTGAAAATGGACATATATCCAGTTAGACTAGCCCGGTCAACAAATGTTAAATAAATAAATAATATAAGAGTCAAGGTGAGAATAAATTCCATTCCAAGATCTACCAAAAACCCACACACTCTAACTCATATTTACATTATGAGAGTGAACACCCCCATAATCAAAAGAAGGGCATTATTAAGGGACAATTGATTAGGGTGTTGAGGATGTGTAGTGAGGATCTGTTTTTCTTGGAAGAAATGAATCTAATGAAGGAATTCTTTATTGAGAGAGGTTATCCTAGAGCTTTGGTTAACCAATTAATTAAGGAAGTTAAGAAGGGAAGAAAGGGTAAATATGACCCAATTTTGGAGAAAGATCTACCAGACACCAACCAGAATGTTAACAAGAAATGTTCCCAGTATGATTTGGCATTTATTCATACACACACAGCTTATTTGGATGAAATAGAGAACATTACTAAGAAATATTGGAAATTATTGATTATAAATAATGCAACTAAGTCTATTTCACCGACACCTATATTCATAAAGAAAAGGGATATGAATATTAAGGAGATGTTAGAATATCAAGGTACAGAGAATAGGATAGGTAGATCAAAAAAGATTTGTGGGATACACAAGTGTGGATTCTGTCAACAGTGTAATAATATATTGGACCAAGAAAGTATTTTTATTCCATCTAGGAAGTTCAAAATGACAGCCAAGGAACACTTCAATTGCAACAGCAAAGGGGTTGTTTATATTAGTATTTGCCTAACATGTTACAGCTTTTATACAGACAAGACCGAGAGGCCTTTGAAAAGACTAATATATGAACACTTGTACGAACTTTCCCAGAAAAGATACCAATGCCCTATACAGACACCAGAGACAATGTTTGGATTGTAAATTTAAGTTTTTTGCACTGGAATAAATAATACAAGATGTTAGGAGTGGACCATGGGAAGCCAGTTTAGAATATAAAGAACTATATTGGCAGCTAAGATTAGATGCAACGAAAAAAAAAACAGGTCTAAATGACCACTTGAGCATTAATAGTGTCCTGAAGATGAGGACAGCTAAACTTTGGATGGGCTTTAAAAAAAAAATAATAATATATGAACAAAATAGAATTGATATTATAATTACGGATTTTGTACATTTTTTACTAAAATAGAAGGTCATTTGTAATACATATACCATTATTTTAACAAGTTTAGACAAGGAGGATGAGTTTGGTAGTGAGTTAGTAATTTACCATTGACTTAACCTAATTAATATGCATGAGGTTAAACTATTGGTTGCAATTATTTTGAATCTGTATAAAAATGGTTCACAGCCAGTATTTTATGTTCCGATAAAGCGTGGGATTTACCTGGGTGAAAGTGCTTAACTTGTATTGTGGTTTTTACTGCATTGTCATTTTTTTATTATTGAGAACAACTGTGTGCTACATTAAAAGAAAGTTTGGTGGCTCGTGAGTGGTGTGCTTTTCTACAGTTACATTTGTTGCTGGTTTCTACTGCTCTTTTCTACTTTTCCACTTTGTTTTATTATTTTTTTGTATTGTAAGATTTTCCATATCTGGATGCCTTTGCCTGTATTTCTCTTCAAATATATTTGGTCCTGCTCATTTTGTATTGATTAGTTTTGCTTTCCGTTTGCATAAATATTGCACCATATTAAATCGCCATTTCTTTCCCATGTCCATATTTCTTCTTCCAATGTCTTCTGCTCCTCCCGCTTCTCCTTACTTGGGGGACTAATTGTTCCGTGATGCTGTGATATAACCTGTGTTAGATTTTCTACATGAACTCCTTTACTTTGCTGGAATTCCATAACTTCAACTTCTATGTTTTTAACTTCTACTTTACTAATCTTCTGTTCTGCATTCCCTCTTTGTGATCCTATTTTTTATGATGTGAAAGATTTCATATCTGGGTGCCTTTGCCTCTATTTCTCTTCAAAAATCTTTGGGGCTGCTTTTTATATTGATTAATTAGGCTTTCTCCTTTGTGTAAATATTGCACCATTCAGTAATAACAAAGAAAAATCTAGCCAAGCTAGAATTTTCACTGTGTGATTCCTTGAAACCTCTTGCAATAGAGGTAACATGGGATATTCCACTTATGCTGTACTGATGAGGCCTAAGAAGGTTGAAACATGCATGTCCACAGCTAGTGGGGTTTGGCTTTAATGGCCTGAACTTGTCCATAACAGATTTAAAAAAGAAAAAAGTCATGGACATTCAGAACTGCCATATAGCTGAAAGACCTGATGTCATTAAGGGGTCATTTGCATATATCCCATGTTACTGCTAATGCAAGAGGTTTCAAGGAATCACACAGTGGAAAGTCTACTTTGGCTAGATTTTTCTTTTACTTTTTACTGATTGTTTTTTTTCTGTATGACCTTGGTACTCATTGTTTTAGTTTGTTAGTTGGGATATTATGCAGTCACCCATATGGTTATGGATATCAGTTGGGTACGACATCCCTGTGTTTCCAAATGTTAGCCAAACATTCCACTTATGCTGTGCTGATGAGGCCATAAGAAGGCTGAAACACACACTTCCACAGCTAGTGGGTTTGGCTTTACTGGCCTGAATTTATCCATAACACACTTAAAAAAGAAAAAAAATAAACCACGAACATTCAGAACCGCCATATAGCTAAAACACCTGATGTCCTTATGGGGTCATTTGCATATATTGAGAAGTTATGTACCTACCATAACGTTCCATGTTAGTTGTCTTCTCTCGCCTTCCCGACTCGGCCACTTACTAAAGCTCGAGAGCTAATTTTACCGGCTCGAGGCAACCCTATATCCCATGATGCAAAGCGATGACTACCCAGATCTCGTTTGGTAGGTAAGGAAATTATGCAATATATTCCTCCAACTGGAGAGGAGGAGGAGGAAGTAATAATAATAATAATAATAATCCCCCGAAAAAGATCAACCTGATCTAGTGACACTAGAAAGCTGATTAGTTGGAAAAATTGGATCAAAACTCTTAAGGGAAGAGGAACAATCTTCTCGGTCTGACCCGGCTAGGGGGATGGTGGGCGGGACGCAAGAAAGAAGGCGAGAGAAGACAACTAACATGGAACGTTATGGTAGGTACATAACTTCTCAATGTTAAGATGTCAATCTCGCCTTCATTCTTGCTGGATGGGACCGCATCCCTAGCACCTCTATCCTGGGTGGCTCAATGGAACAGACTCTTGAGAATGGTGGAACCAAAATTCGCTCTGTCTCTGGAGGCCAAGTCTAATTTGTAATGTGAAACAAAGGTATGAGGAGAGGCCCATGTGGCTGCTGCACAAATAGTGTCTATAGGAAGTCTAGCCTGAAAAGCTGTAGATGTAGCTAGAGCTCTGGTAGAATGGGCTTTTGGCCTAGAAATCAACTCTTTACCTCTGAGCTGATAAATGCAAGTAATCACAGAATACAGCCATCTAGATAGAGTTACCTTGGATACTGGAAGGCCTTTCCTGTTCTCTGCATTGGATAAAAAGAGTTGATCAGATTTCCTAAAATGTTTGGTTCTGTCCAGATAATATCTGAGTTGGCGGTGAACATCGAGATAATGTAGGTTTTGTTCCGCTCTATTAGAATAATTTGGGAAAAAAACTGGAAGATCAAATAGATTGATTTAAGTTCGTCTGCGATGCCACTTTGGGCAAGAAAGACGGATTAGTCCTTAGAGAAACTCTGTCTTTGTGGAAGATTAAGTAGGGAGGATGAATGAAGAGGGCATGAAGCTCAGATACTCTCCTGGCAGAAGTAATGGCGACTAGAAAGAGTGTCTTCCAAGAAAGAAATTTCAATGAACAGGTAGCCTCAGGTTCAAAAGGGGGAAAGAATCAAGGATGTTAAAATTAAATTTAGATCCCACTGTGGTGGGGGGGTCTCTAATCGGAGGTTTAAGTAAAAATATACCTCTAAGGAATGCCTTGCAAAGTTTATGTGACATGATGTTGTGGTCCAACAAGCCTATATGAAAATTTGAAATGGCTGCCAGCTGAACTTTTACTGTGGAGGAAGAAGACCCTGAATGAAAAATCTCGGCTAGGAAGTCCAAGACCGAATGAATTGGAGCAGTAAAGGGATCCATATTCCTAGCGTTTGCCCAGAAGGAGAAACGTTGCCATTTACTAGTGTAAATCCTTCTGGTGGAAGATTTAAGGGAAGCTACTATGATATCCCGGACGGGATTAGAAATCATAGGAAGCCTGGCTAGGGATGGAAGTGGAGCAACCAAGCAGTGAGGTTGAGAGAAGGTATGGATTGGTGCAGCTGCCCCGACTGGTGGGTCAGAAGATCTGGAACCGGGTCCTGTTGCCATGGCTGTACCAAAAGATAACGATGTAGGAACGGAAACCATATCTGTCGAGGCCAATAAGGGGCAATGAGAATCAACTTGGCTCTCAAGGCGGTTGCTTTCTGAATTACTTGTGGTATCAGAGGGAAAGGAGGAAAGGCATAAAGAAGTCCCCAGGGCCAATCTTGGATTAGAGCGTCTCTGGGGGGATGGCCTGGAAGGGGGAAGAGAGAGAAGAAGTCGGTGCATTTGCTGTTTTGAGGGGTAGCAAAAAGATCGCAGCAAGGAAGGCCCCACTTCTGAAAAATCTCTTCCGTCACAGATTGTTTGAGAGACCACTCGTGAGGCATGAGAATAGCTCTGCTCAACCTATCCGCTATGATGTTGGATTTCCCGGGGATATGCATTGCTATCAGAAACCGCTGAAAAGAGATTGCCCACTGCCAAAGTCTGAGTGCCTCTCGACACAGTGGATAGGACTTGCTTCCGCCCTGCTTGTTGATATACCACACTACGGACATATTGTCCGTTTGGACTGCAATAATTCCCAGGGGAAGAGAGTCGTGGAGGGCTTGCAACGTTAAAAGCACTGCTCTCATCTCCAGGACATTTATGTGCAGGTGGCATTTGAAAGGTTGCCAAGTGCCATGGACCATCCTGCCCTGATAATGCCCCCCCCACCCGATCAGGGAGGCGTCCGATGTAATCATGGCGACCGGGGTGGGAGGAACAAAGGGTCTGCCCTGATGGACTTGAGGGGACAATATCCACCAGGTCAGATGCCTTTTGCAAATTGGAGTTATTATGATCCTGTGACGCATGGGAAGTTGTTGAAAGGACAATTGGGCGAACAGCATCCATTGTAGGAGACGCATGTAAATGCGGGCAAGGGGAAGAAGTGTTATGGCGGCCGCCAAAAGACCCAATACTTTCAGAGCAAATCTGGCGTGAATTTTGTTGCTGAGAAGAATCACATGGATGTGGTTTTGAATATCCAAGATCCTTTGGTATGTTAACTTTGCTGAAAGTTGTACGGTGTCCAATTTGGTGCCTATAAAGGTAATAGATTGACAAGGCGACAAGGCAGATTTTTCAAAATTTATAGAAATCCCTAGCCCTCTGCAAATGTGAATGGTGTAATCTCTGGCTTGGAGAAGTTGATGCCTGGTGGTGGCAGTGAGGAGCCAGTCGTCTAGATATGGAAACACCTGGAATCCTTGACGTCTCAGGTGAGCCGTAACCGCTGCCATACATTTGGTGAACACTCTGGGGGCTGTAGTGAGTCCAAATGGCAGGGCTCTGAACTGGAAGTGACTGGCCCCCAGCCAAAAGCGGAGAAACCTTCTGGAGCGCCTGTGAATTTTTATGTGATAGTACGCATCCTGAAGGTCCACCGAGCACATCCAATTGTCCTTGCCTAGAAAGGGTAGAATGGACTGAAGCGTGACCATCCGGAATCTTGTTTTCTTTACAAACTTGTATAGTTTGCTGAGATCTAATATTGGTCTCCAGTCCCCTGTCTTTTTTGGTACTAAAAAGAACCTTGAGTAGATTCCGGATCCTATTTGGTCTGCTGGGACTGGCTGGATGGCTCTTTTTGCCAGCAGTTTTGATCTCTCTGGCACTGCTAGTTCCCTTAGACCGGGTGGAACGTCTGGAAGGGTCCCCTTTTGCTGAACTGGGGTTTGAATACGGGGAATTTTGTAACCCTCGGATATAATTGACTGTACCCATTTGTCTTGAGAAAGGGAAAGCCAGGCTTTTGGGTACAGCGAGAATCTTCCCCCGACTGCCTCCGAAGGTGGACAATCGGGCAACATCTCAGGGATGCTGGAAGGGTTTGTCAGAGAGAGGCTCCATGCTACCCTGATTCTGCGGACCCCCTCTGCCTCTAGGGTGGCGTCTGTTGTTGTTACCCCCTCTGCCTCTGGGGGTAAACTGACCTAGTGCGTCAGGCGTGACTCCTTGAGATTTGCGGAACCACATTTTCCCTCCCTTCTGACCTTTTGGGTAAGGTCTTGAAGGGGTGGAGAAACGGACTCCTATGGCAGAAAGAGTCTTGCCATCTTGTTCACATCTAGTCAAGGTATCTTTCACTTGAGGTCCGAACAAGGTCGAACCATCAAAAGGAGAGTTTGTGAAGGACGCCTTGAAGGGGTCTGCAAAATTACAAAGCCGCATCCAGGATTGACGCCTTAAAGCCACTCCTGTGCCTGCGGCCCTACTCGCTCCATCAGCTGCATATGAAATGAGCTGCATGGAGGAGTTAACAATAGAGTTTAGGATTCCTAGCTGTGAGTTAATTTTATCCTGGGACCCAGCAGCTGACGGATCCTGTAAAACTTCTCCCAACTCTTTAAGAACATCTCTTTGAAGGCGGGTGAAGTGACACAAGTAGTTCAGCGACCACATGGCAAAGGTCGCTGAAGAAAAAATCTGCTTGCCGTACCTATCCATAGTCCTGGAATCCTTGTTAGGAAGATGGACAGGTACTGAAGGATCAGCTAGTTCCTTCTTGGTGGCTGCAGCCACCACCATGGCATCAACTGGGACACCTTTTGTCAAATATTGCCTATCAGGTGGGGCTGTGATGAATTTAGAAGGCCTCCGAGGAATGGGTTACACCGAATCTGGGGCCATCCATGCCTTCCGAGCCACCACGTCCATAAGAGGGTGGAAAGGTGGAGACACCCAGGAGGTGGAGGGTCGAGACCCGAACGCCTCCAGGTATACCGACTCGTCCTCGGAAGGATTAAGGAAAGGCCAGTTCCCCCTCTGCTTAAGGAGTTCAAGGATGTCTGAGAAAGAGACATCCTCAGAGGGGGACCTTGGGGATCCCTCCGACTCATCCAAGTCAATATCGGATGTAATAGACTCGGGAGAGTCTAGATGTTTCCTCTTACATGTCCTCTTATGTGGAGGTTCACCTGACGGGTCAGGAGAAACCTCGGAAGAGGAAGATATTCCCAGTGGGGAAACCTGAGGCATTGGATCTCTGGGTCCAGGAGCAAGAGAGTGGGAAGAGACGTCAGCAGGCACTGTAGTGGGAGGAGCTGATGGAACTGACCGTTGACTACACCCTGGGGCTAGTACGCTCCTCATCACCTCGAAGGCTCCCCTGTCAGAGAGGCCAGAAGGCTCCCGCTCCGTAGAGATAGGAACCCCAGGCCGCACCGACAGGGACGGCTCCGAGGCCGATGGGGCTGAGCTCACCAGCGCCGAAGCTCCGAGAGGGAGAGCGGGGTTGGGCAAGGGTCCAATGCCACTCACCCCCTTGGAGCCGAGGAGAGAGACCAGATGCCCGGATCCCTCCAATGAAGGCCTCAAGGAGGAAATCGGAGCAAAGGACGATGGAGCCAAAGGGGGAGTGGTATCGGCTCCGAAGTCACAACAGTCACGGCTCCGAGCTCTGTAAGAGAGTCAAAGGAGGAATGTTAGCTGGATGTGTGATAGCTACCGTCTGTTGAGACGGGCTATGGAGCATTTGGGCCAATGCCTGAGACTTTAATAGTCTACTCACCACTCTCTCAAGGTCATGGTCGGACAGCCTGGATGACCGAGAAGACCGGCTCCGATGGCTCCGCTCTGAGAGCAGGGGTGATCTCGGAGCCGAATGTATCGATTGCAACGAAGGAGATCTTGATCTCTTTTTTGAGATAGGTGGAGCCGAAGGAGCCGAGGATACGTCGGCTCCTGCTGGAGCCGACACTGAGTGCCCAGATTTAGCAGCATCGGCGCCGGATGGAGCCGATACTGTAGCTTGTGACATAGAAGGATCGGCTCCGGCCGGAGCCGATCTTGTCACAGAAGGTGAACCAGTAGCTGATGGCTTAGGACTTGGAGCCGAAGGCTTAACTGGTTTCGAGGGCTTCCCTGGAGCCGACTTAGTCGGGGAGCTCTCAGGCTTTAATAAGCCCCTCAGTATTAATTTATTTCTGCGCTCCTGCAGGACTCTTGGGCTGAAGGCATGACAGATAGCACAAGAGTCCTGCAGGTGCAGAGGTCCCAGGCAGTAAACACAAGAAGTGTGACCGTCTGTCAGAGACATCTTCTGACAGCACGAGTCACACTTCTTGAAGCCTGAGACCTTTGTGTCCTTCGACATAACTGTGTCGAGGAACCAGTAAGTGACAAAAAGCACAGACACACATGCAATAAACACCCAATCCAATAATAAAAAATTTAAACAGGGATACAAACACACTCAAACAGCACACAGAATCCCTGACAAAAAATTAGGAAAGGGGGAGGCTTAAGGCCTAACTTAGGGGAAGGGATAAATAACTAGAAAAATAGGGAACACTAACGGGAATAGGGTTAAACTAATCGTTAAGAGTTTACACAATAACAGTAGTGACTAAAACTAAAGGGGTGAGACTAAAAGTCTGAATTTTGAAAAACTTACCAGGAGCCGGTAAAAAAAGCACCTCGCAAGCGAAAGCGGCAAATGAGATCTGGGTAGTCATCGCCTTGCATCATGGGATATAGGGTTGCCTCGAGCCAGTAAAATTAGCTCTCAAGCTTTAGTAAGTGGCCGAGTCGGAGCCGAGGATCGGCTCCGAACCCATCCAGCAAGAATGAAGGCGAGATTGACAACTTAACATCTCATATTACTGCTAATGCAAGCAAGAGGTTTCAAGGAATCACACAGTGGAAAGTCTAGCTTGGCTAGATTTTTCGTTTAGTTTTTACTGGTTGTTTTTTCTGTGTGACCTTGGTACTCATTGTTTTAAATATTGCACTATATCAGACCTCTTTTTCTTTCCCATGCCCATAATTCTTTTTTTATATATCTTTCAAAAATCTCTAGAGTCTGTTCTTTATATTTACATATTTCTTCAGTCGCTTCTTTTTCCAAATGGCCTGAGGTTTCTTGGTCAATGTAATGTTTTTCATAAATCTGTTCTACTAATGAACACAAATTTTTATTTGAAGCTTCTGACAGTTTTTCTTGTACAAGTATTTTTCTCTCCTCTAATTTCTATCTTAATATTTTTTGTATAACTTTTGTCTGGAAATTCTGGTCTTCTTGCATAATAGTAATGATACATAATTTCTTTCTTATCCTGAATAGTCCACTCTATCATCTTTATGGCTCAGCTATTTTGATTTTTGTGGACTATTTCCTTCCCCATCCTCCCCCTGGGCCTGGCCTAACCCCATTGTTTGAATATTTCCATGTCTTGAGGGATAAATGCAGTCAGTGCCAGGTGGCTCGGAGCACAGAACTCTAATGCTTCACATGAAGTCTGAGGAGGAAAACCTGGAGGGGCAAGGGAAGAATCATCTCCCATACCGGGGGGCTGGGGTTGAAGAGGTACCTGACAACCCTCTCACCCAGAGTGTCGTATTCACCAGTCTCTCCACATCTTCAGTTAAGCTCTTGGTGGAAAGGATAGAAAGGGTGGATGGTGATTTTGATCTATTCAGAAAAGGTGAAGGCAGTCTTCCAGCAAAGGGGTCAATAGAAGGTGAATATGATGTCCTCAGAAGATCCATAACAGATGGCTCATCAATTTGCTTACTCAGTGTCAAAATAGTCAATAATGGAAGAGATGTCTATGCCGAAAGTTTTGGTGTAGAAAATTCGAGATGCTCCTGCACCACAACGCTAGGTGCCAAAAACTCTCTCTGATCCAATAAACTTGGTTCTGTGGATCCCTTTGCGACTGAAGTTTTAGTAGAGGAGTTGGTCACTTCCAAAGGTTATAAAGGAACTGAAGATTTAGCCCTTTTTGAGGATGGTGCCACTGGAGTGGAAGGCACCAACAGGCTTCTCTTTTTAGGTTTCTCCAAAACTTTGGAAGATGAAGATGAGGAAGAAGAAGAAGACACATTGGTCTTACTCTTGGGTTTGGCAGCACTGGATAAGGCCTCACTGAAGGCTGATGGAAGCATACCCTTCAAAATAGTGTTTATTATGTCTTTCCACAAGTGCCCTGTGACCAGTGGCAGCTGGTGACTTCAAATTGAGGGGGGCTGCAGGAGACAGCTGAATGGGTGGGGCCAATGGGAAGGGATGTGACCAACTAGAAAGGGGTGGGGCTATGCTCAAAACCACAACTGGAACTTTAATTAAATACACTGCCCTGGGTGCCAAACCATCATTATGAGAGTCCAATCAAGACACAATGAAGTGTAGAAGAAAAAAAAATTTCAATGCATTAGCTACATGACAGCTTATTTAATATCTAGATGGAACACAAAGGTTGTGAGGCATGAAAAAATAAATTACTTTTTAAATACATTACTGGAATGCCAGTCAAAATCAAGTATAAAAAAATGTGTCTATATTACATAGTCGAAGTTCCATAACTTCGACTGACATATGTTCGAACACATATGTCCGAAGTTACGGAACTTCGACTATCAATAAAAAAATAAAAACAGCAAAAAGAAAATAAAAAGGTATATGCATGGGGGTCAAGCCCCCCTGCACACACCCCGCTCTTTAAATATACTAACTCTGAGATCATGCTACAGTGCAGTAAAGGGAAAATTTCCTTTACTGCACTGTAGCATGACCTCGGAGTTGGTATATTTAAAGAGTGGGGGGTGTGGGGTGCAGGGGGATTGCCCCCTGCGTATACTCTTTTATTTTATTTTCCGTTTTATTTTAATTTTTTTATTGATAGTCGAAGTTCCGTAACTTCGGACATATGTGTTTGAACATATGTCAGTCGAAGTTACGGAACTTCGACTATGTAATATAGACCAAAAATAAAACAAGCAGCACTCAACTCAAACCACTTCTCCTTGCACTGCAGTTCTAATTATAATTTATATTCAGCTTTATAAAATTACCAAGTAACATGCTGAAAGTAGCAATCTCTGTGATACCCCCACTTGTAAAAATGTTTCTTATCCAAAAAAGACCTGCTGCCTGACAACTATCTACAGTTTCATAGGGAAGACATGATCAAAGTAAAAAATTAACAAGAAACAAGCTCAAGATAAATTGCTTAAAGGATTACTGCACAAGTTATGGACCACACATGATAGATTGGCATTCTGTTTAGTTTACGGGTAAAGCCTGCAAAGAGGACTGCAAGTCTCCAACAAATTTAACGAGATTCTGAAAATACTGTAATCCTGTCCTTTATTACAAATACTGTCATATGCATTTCAATACCTAAGGCTTACACATTATCTAGTTATGCAAATATTCGTTGCATGGCAACAACAAAAAGGCTTTCAATGTTGGTAATTCTTTAACAGTATGCTGATTAAAGCTTACTTGCATCTTAGAATCTCCGACAAGCTTACCTGATGGACATTAAAGCATTGCTACTTAAACACAGAGCAACAGGGCACTGCGACAGCATGCATTTTCTGAATAAGAAGCATAAATCAACAGTGTAAAAATATGATAGGAAATCAGAACATTCTGCAAAATCAAGGACAGATGAAAAGCCACTGTCATACTTGTGTCTACCTTGGATGGGGGAATACTCTGCACACTTACACTGCATAAATGCTCATTGCCTTGCTTGGACACATCCAGAGTCACTACATGGGGGAGTGGGGTGCAACAAGTATGTCACAATTTGAAATGTTTCTGGCTGACGTTGATGGCACTGACACTCATACCTCTCAACCTCAGAGCAAGAAATCTTGACAAAGCCATACACAGAACTGGGACACAGGCTCAAAAATAAGGACAATTTTTAAATATTGCTCTTATAAACTTAGAAAGATAACAGGATAGTAGTAGGTCTTGCATAAGTATGAATTTTCTGAAGGATATGAAATCTGAAACTCAAATGTCTGGCATTATTTTCTAACTTAAAACTTTAATGATTTGCAACTAATTTGCCAGAAAACCACAATTTTATGAAAAACGGACCAAAAATGTGATGCAAAAATATAAAATTGCCACACAATACAGCTGGTAACCTGTCAAAGAAGGGACACATTTTTAATATTAGTACTATTAACTTGAGCAACTGACAAAATAAGATAATCTACATGCATTTCTGAAATAAAAGTAATCTATAACTCTGATCATTACAGTTATTTATAATTGTAAACCCACCAAGTTTTCTTCCAAAACTGCCATTTTGCGAAGGGATTATTAGGGGGAGAGCAACATTTTGAGCCAAAATTGGGGACAGTTGAGAGGATTGGCTATTCCTAATTCTATAAATTGATTTATTTGCACATACCTCTCAACCTCTTAATGCAGGAAATCTGGACAAGGCCAAATATATTGGGGGAACATACAGACAGTACTAAAATTTGCTCTTGTATAAACTTAAGACAGTTGATAGAATAACGGGTCTTGCTTTAGCATGTATTTTTCTGAAGATTATGACGTGTGAAACTCAATATCTGTCATTATTTAGTGATTTCATTCCTAAATGATTTAACAGAAAACCACAAATTTTATGAGGAACAAACTAAAAATTGAAGCAAAAATCTATTCATTCTGCAAAAATCTGGACAGTTGAGAGGTATAGTTCAGCCGGGGCTGTCTTTGTGTTTGCTGCCCTTCCTCCCTCACAAAATCATGGTCGAATGGAGCCTCCCCCTGCAGCCATTTCAATGTCCCATTCCTTGGTTATTTCACCACATTTATCATAAACACTGTAATGTGCATACTGCTTTACTTCTGCGATGATTTGTATTTCATTTGAAAGTTTTATTTTGCATTTTACAGCACAAACACTAATAGATATCTGCTAAACAAAGCAATGCAGTCTCACAATGAAAACAGACTTAGCATTAAAACTTCTCTGCCCTTGAAACTCACATTCATTGAAACAGCATTGAAACCCACATTCAAAGAAAAATACATTTTGCCAATGGCAGATAAAAATTAACTTTGGGCTGTTTTCAAATCATAGGCCCCTTGCACACAAAACATACAAGTGCTCTTTGATACACCTTCCTGATTGTATTAAATTATATTCCTTGTACAATACAGTACAGTTGTTAGATGGTGTTTTAAATTTATTGTTTTGAACATTTTTCCAGTAAACAATGAAACAAAATGCATGCACCAATAATGATAAAACTGCCCAATTCAGAACATTTCCATCATAAAAGTCTACAGTCCACCATCAGTAAATATGCACAATCTCTGAAGTAAAAGTCATCTAAATAATTCCACATTAAAGAAATATGTAACTAATGAAGAGGTTGCTGCTAGCAAACAACTTTATATTTCATTGTTTCATCTACAAATAAAGTGCCTGTTGCCCTTGAGGAATAAATTGCCTATGTTGCATTAAAAAAATTATAAGCTAGTAATATTGCAATAGGGAATGGATGACAACCGATAACAGGTTCATAGTTACTAGGTATTTTCACCAAAAAGGACTGCAGCATCCACCCCTTTACAACACAGTACAGTATCAGCAATGCATCTACCTACTATGGGAGTAGAACCCACAGCCTTCTGCATCTACCTGTTGTGCTATTAACAATACAAGCACACTCAGCATAAGCAGCACTAAACTTTAGTTCCCCTGCAGCTCTTAGCTCCTTGTAAAATCTACTCGACACTCAGCTGTGTCTCTGAACTTTGCCGCACAAGAAATCTGGAAAATGCCAAAATTTATTGGGGGGGGGGGGCAAAAGCCCAAAAACCAGGAACACATTTTAATCATTGCTTGTATAATGTTGGAAAGTTGCTAGAATAAAATGCTGTGTTGCCATCATACATTTCACTTCCAAGACTTGAACCCAGGACCCTGTGCAAAATAGTCAGAGCAACACACCACTATGCCAAATCAGCTGTTTTGTGAAAGAGAGGAAGACTGAAACTTAAATGGTGGTTCCCTATTAGAAGACCGAAGATGCATTTTTTCGAATGTATCTTGGTCGAACTCAAAAGTCTGAAACGGCAAAATATTGAAGCGGCTTTTAAGCTAATTCTTTCCCTGGGAAAGAATTTGCTTGGCCGCTTCGTTACTTTGCCATTTTCAGTACTGTAGTGTGGTCTTGAAGTTGGTATATTTAAGTAGGGGGGGTTTGGGGGCTTATTTAAAGTGTTTTATTATTTTTTTTTTTTTTGTTGGAACAGCAATTTTTTTTCCTAGGAAAAAAACTGCTGTTCTGACAGTTTGAAATTGTAAGCTTTCGCTTACATAGGGTTGATTAATCACCGTTCACTTTTTTAAGCATTCGGTAATCTAATATAAACCCTTAAATGGCTACCATTTAGTGAATTCAGTTCTCACCATAACTGTCGACCTCTTAGCACAAAACACCTGAACAAAGCCAATAATGGGGCAATACAGCCCCCAAACAAATTCAGTGAATTCAGTTCTCACCATAGCTCTCAACCTCTTAGCAAAAAACACCTGGACAAAGCCAGTAATGGGGAAATACAGCCCCCACACATATTCAATGAATTCAGTTCTCATCATAGCTCTCAACTTTAGCACAAAAAACCTGGACGAAGCCAATAATGGGGGAATACAGTCCCAAGAAATAGGGACAAATTTCAAATAGCCATCTTATAAACTTAGAACATTGTTAGAATAAAAGGTTTTGTGTTACTATGTACTTTCTGAAGAATATAAAGTCTGAAATTCAAATGCCTGTTATTTTTATTTATTTAACATTTGTTAACCATTAAAGTCTGACTTGAAACAAAAGCCAATTTTACATTTGTTAACCAGGAAAGTCTGATTTGGAACAAAAGCCAACTTTCAGCAGAAGCCCAGGGAGAGACACTTCAGACACATATCTTTGTAAAATGGGAGGACATGCAGATTCCACACAGAAGGCACCCCAGCCAAGAATCAAATCAGAGAACCTGTAGCTGTCAGACAGCAATGCTACCACTGCACTACTGACTGTTCAAGGAAACAAAAATACAGAAACCACACATTTTATAAGGAACAGAACAGAAAAAAATATGAGGCAAAAATCTGCACATTTTTTACAAATGGTGGTGGGTAGGAAATTCGGGTCCTTGCTACCTGCACCCAAGGTACAGGTGGGGAAGCTCCAGGACTTGTTTTTTTCTACAGGTGGAGGGCTGCAGTCCTATAGCACAACCCCCCCCCCTGCCTGTGACTGAAACTGTAACACATAAAGCAGTCTTCTTGAAGGTGAACAGGGCCTAGGCAATAAACACATAGTGAATGGGCGTTTGGCACAGAAATTTTGTGCCTGCATTTCTGGCACCTTTTGAATCCACAGACTTTAGGTTTATCTGCCATAATGGCAATATTTCTAAAGTTTGTAAATAATTTGTGACCACAGGCCAGCTATAGGAACCAGACACAGACACACGGACACAGGTAGAAAGCTTCAGAAGGAACAACACTGAAGAAAGATTTTTTTTTCATAAGGAGAACAGTAGAAAGAAAAACTATCAACAATGATAGCCAAGAATACACTGAGGTGTACGGGAGAAAGAAAAACCATCAACAACGATAGTTAGAATACACCAAAGTGTACAGAAAGAGAAGGCGGGGATAAACCTTAAAGTATAATAAAGAAGGGGGTGAGTTAATGACTAATAGGAAAGAAGAAAAGTAGTAGGACTCTTTCAAAAACTTGAATGATATAAAAAAGTTACAAACCTATCCCTGGATGCATTGTTCAGCCTATTGGGTTTGGAAAATATGCAGACTGATGACCAAGTAGCTCTGCACACCCCCCATCACAAACAAAGGCCATTGTGACTGCTGTACTTCTCATGTTGTGGGCCTCGAAGTTCATTCCAGCTTCTCTCCATACTAAGAGAACAGAATCCACTGTGCCAGATGCATAAACATAGAGACTGATTTTCCCTCCATTTTGGGTGTAAAAGACACAAATCTGAAGTTCTATTGCTCTTGGTTATATCCATGTAATATCCAGGTTGTCCATGTTGATATAAGGAATAATGATTATTTTTCTCCCTTATTCTGGTGGTTATGGAAGAAAGGAGGGAATTGGACAGTTTAGTTGAAGGAAAACTTAGTCTGGCATAAATGTGAGATTGGTTCTAAAACTAGCCTTGTCCTTATGGAAGAATAAAAAGGCTTCCCTGCATATGAATGTCTGTGGTTATGAAATCTTCCTAATTGATGTGATAGCCATTAGTTGCATAGTTCTCCATATTAGATATTAGAGGGGAGCTAAGGCAGCAGGCTCAAATGTGGGGTGTGCCAGATTTTTCAGGACATGGTGCAAAAGAGGTCTGTGTCAGTTCTTCTGGGATATAGTTCAAGTGCAATAGAGAAGTAATAGTATTTTTGGTAATCTCAGTTGAAGAACCCCCTTCAAAAAGTATTTAACAGATTTCAGGAGAAGTCAAGGGGTTCTACAGTCATGCAAACTGAAATGGCTTTGAAGTGTATCTTTATAGAGGTATCTGTCGGGCAAGAATTGAACAGCTCACTTAAGTATTGTAAAAACAAGGACACCAATGCTATGCAAGGGTCCTTATCATTCTTGTTGCCCCAGAGGGAAATCCTGTTCCACTTGGGTATGAAGGATTTACTCACGGCAGGCTTTCAACCCTCCTTAAGTATGGGGGTCATCATGCCCTCACTAGGTAATAGAGTTAAATCATCCAGACAGTGAGCTGCAGTGACTTTATGTTGGAGTGCATCAAAGCCCCAAGTAATTACATGAGGCTTCACCCAGGACACCTGAATGAGGACAAATAACTAGTGTGGTCTGGGCCAGAAGGGTGTTTCTCAGCAGCTTTCTGAATCATCCTGGGGAGATGAGGAATCAGTGAGAATGCATACAGAAAATGATCTGTCCATTTGAATAAGAAAATAACTACTGCCTAAGCTTCTTTCTGTGGTGCTTTGAGGCAAAACTTCCGCAGCTGTTTGTTGGTATGAGAAGAAAACAGGTCTACTTGTCAGACACCCCAACTCTGAACTAACTGAAAGAAATAGATCCTTGTGTAACATCCATTTGAGAAGATGATCCCTGCAGTTGTTGCACCACTGAGTTAATATGGGGATTTTCCCAGGTAGTCTTGGGTAATCTATATAATGGAAATAATGAGTTTGTCCTTCTTTGCTGATGTACCACATTGCAGTGCTGTTGTCTAATGTCACCTGTAAAACCCTTCTTTTCTAGGTGGGCTTGAAAGTTGTTTTTTATTTGAGTTGCATCCCAGTCCCCTGCACTTTGAGGTCTCCCCAATCTAGGCATGAAGTGTTCATGTTTACTGTCTGACTATGGGAGTCTTGCTTCAAACAACAATCCTTGTTTTAGTTTGACCTAGCTGCACCACTATTCTACCTCTTTGGAAATTTGTAGTAGGATAAGGATCACATCTCCTTT
This sequence comes from Protopterus annectens, assembly GCF_019279795.1. Classification (NCBI taxonomy): domain Eukaryota; kingdom Metazoa; phylum Chordata; order Ceratodontiformes; family Protopteridae; genus Protopterus; species Protopterus annectens. The sequence goes on from NC_056735.1 coordinate 483,163,082, forward strand.
AGGGACTGTGAATGTTGGTTACATGTATTTTTTAAGCTCCAATGGAGTTTTCTCAAATTTATCTTCATACTGGACCAGCAAAACTGTGTAAGCCATGAAACTTAGAATTCCCTATCTTTGACCATTGCTTTCAGAGTCATATGCTGAAAGCTTCAGTCAAAAAATTAACTTGTCAGGAAGGAGGAGGCCCTTTGATTGCTGTACTCCAATAAGGACCCAAAGAACTGCTTTCTTGAAAGAGTGAGATTTGACTTGGGGATGTTGAAAAAAAACAATTTTCAAAGCAGTTCATGGTAAAATGCAAAAAGTCCTTTCTACATCCTTTTGAGTTAGTGTATGATTGAGGTAGTTTCCAAGTAGGTAAATGTGAATGCCCTTGGCTGTGCAGTAAGAAATTACTGGCACCCTAAAATACTCAAAACCCTGGCTCCAACAGCCAATCAAAAGGACAAGGAAGTATACTGATAGTGGGAGCTTTGTGCAAGTGTTATAAAACACATGTGGTTCCTGTGAATGGATAGATGAAGACAGGCTTCCTAGACAATCAGGACAGCCATCAAAGATTAAAGGAATGCTTGTTAGAACAGAAGTGGTTACAGGGCATGCAATGTTAGTAATTTAAATTGCAGAACCTTGAAATAGGAATTTAGCCACTGACAGGTCCAGGATGGACCACTATGGACCTTCCTTTCTGGGCACTAGGAAGAAACTTGCGTAAAATTCTCTGCTCTAGTGTTGTTTTGTTAGAGATTTTATGACTCCTAGTTGTAAAACCTCTTGTACAATTGGTGGGGAAGATGTACTTGTTCTCTTGGTACCAGTGCAAATATGTGACATTTTCAGTTTTCTTAGGAACACTTTCTGTGCTCTTTGGGGTGAGTGGCATAGGTATGGGACTAGGCTGGGGGTGGCAGTTTAGAGAGGTAGTGAAGGAGAAAAAGGTACATGGCACTAGAGAACCTCAAGCTTTACTTTCTGGTCTCACCGGTACCATTCCTTCCATATACTGACCATTCTTACATTTCACTTGCTTACTGTTTCCTTGCCTGCAGTAGAAGGGCCCAGACTTAGATGGGTAATTCTTGTCATACCTAATCACTGGTGAAAAAAATGTTATTTCAGTAACTTTCATCTATTTTTGAATACTTATCAAGCAGGGTTTACAAACAGCAGATCCTTACTGAGGGGCATATTAAGGAGCTAGCCTCTGCCAGCCATTTCTCTTGATTAATGATCCCATACTTGCTGTCATGGATGCTGAATACACATCATCATACACAGACTTAATGGAGTGCTCAGTCACATGACTGATTGCCTAGGAGATATCCAGTAATTCTGTACTCAGATCCTCACCTGAATCTTATCATTCAGCTGGTCTAGGACAAAACTTTAATACTTTGTCATGTGTGTCTGAAATTAATGGCTTTAAAGGCCAGGGTGGCAGATGAGTGGCACTTTCTTCCCAAATCAGTACAGCACTCTGCTTTCTTTATCACTGGAAAGGGTACTGGGAACAGGCACTTGTCTTTACCACCTTTTCTACAGCCAGAGGCACCACTACCGAATATGCACAGAGTTTTTGTAAAGGAATTTGCTGTACTCCTGAACCCAGTAAAACCTATAAGGCTTCTTATGTCCAAGCAGGCTGTGTCCAGTTCCTTACAGGCTGCAAAGAATGTATCCTGTAGAGTTCCCAAGACTGGAGGGATTACCACAGTTTAGGGACATTTTGATTCAGTAAATCAACATATCTTTCTGGGTATGATACCTCATTGGCTTCACATTTAAAGTGCCTTTCATGCTACAAATAGTGCCACCAAATGAGATTTCCACTGCACATGAGACATATGAAATGGTGACATCAATGTTTGTGTCACAGCCAAGTGGGGAATACATCTGGGAGGAGTAGTACAATTCTTCACCACCCCTACCCGTTTCTCTCTGAGGAGTCATCATCCTTTTCTAGTGAGGGTTTCCTATTTGTCTTGATAGAGGGGATTCTAGACAATCAGGGTTGTTCCAAATACAGTTGCAGACTTTATAGGACCAGAAGAAACTCTTCAGCCATGGAGAGCCATTGCAGGGGAAAAGCCTGAAAGAGAGGCTGCCCACTGCCAGAGGCCTGCACATATGCAAGGAAATGAATGTTGGCACATTATGTTTGAGCTCTTAAGGAAGCCTGCCACCTTAGAGGCCACAGAATGAGGATGGGATACAGTGACCTCCATATTCAAACCCTGGAAATTCTTCTGAATAGAAAAGTGGGTTTGTTGTCTCTTCTGAGATGGCAAAAAGCATTTTGGCCTTTGGAGTTTAAGGTGGGATGTCTGATCCAAACCCAATGCAAGGGTTCTTGGCTCTGTGATCTGCAGGTACACAGGTCTCAAAAGGGGCTTCAACAAAGGTCTTGGTTCCCTGAGACATAAGGGCCAGGGGTTGTGAAGGTGCTTCACCTGGACTTACATCCTTAAGCCAAGCAGGGATGTCACACACTGCTATTGGATTCTCGCAGTCTGTGACTCCATTCTCCTTAGATCTCTTATCCAATCACCTTTTTGTCGGATGTCAAGAATGATCGGGAACATATCATGCAGGCCTTGATTCTCTTTCAGTCTAAATTCTCCTTCCTCCCAAGTATTTTAGGTATAAACGTTTGACAGACACTAAATCTCTCAGTAGTATGCTCTTGGCCTAAACAGAAAATGCACAAATTATGGTAGTCTATATGGGTGATTCGTTTATGGCTAGAGTACCTACGTTTTTTCCTCCCTGGACATGCATGCACTTATGTGTAAACAAAGACATAAGTATCTATATATGTACATATCTATATCTATCTATATTTGTGTGTGTAAATATATATATATATATATATATATATATATATATATATAGAGAGAGAGAGAGAGATATGGGTCCCGTGAATTTTATTGAATGCCATTTCTTTGATAAATGCAGGGAGTGTGGTTTAATGTCTGTGTTAGGGATAGCTGCGTAGCGGAAATGTCAATGGTGTTTAATGCTGAGACAAATAAGTGGGGTTGGAGGAGTCAGACTGTTTGTGCGTATGTATGTGAATTAGGGTTAGGGTTGGGGATGAGTGAAGGATAGGTGTTATATGATTGTGTGCAAGTCTGTGTATTTTAGGATTAGATTACGGGATGGATATAGTATTGCTTGTGTGTGTTTATGAATGTTTGTGTATCCAAATGTGTCTTGTGTAGCGGCTGTGTTATGGGAAGGTTTTTATTAAGGTAAAGTATATGGTTAGGGCTGAGGGAAGGGGCAGCATTAGTGTTAGGGTTAGCACCCATTATTAAGGTGGTCTTTCATAATGGATGCTAACCCTAATCAATTTAACATCAGACCATTTTCAATGCACCAGGTATGTGCATATTCCAACCTATTTTGGAGCAGTTCAGGATCACTGGATAAGCAGATAATGTCTAGCTTGGAGTCATTAGCAAACTTGGTCAACCATAATTCAGAAACACTGGTTTGGATGTCTGAAAAATAAATGCTAACTAGGAGAGGACTCATCACTGATCCCTGCAGTAATCTGTCAGGCTAAACTACCAGCAATAACAAAATGCAGTTGATATGAGTAACATATTTGGGTGTTCCACATAAAGTTTTGCTATAAATAATGAGTTGACAATACCATTAAAATTTAGCTGCGAGGAAAAATCAAATGTATGCATATGACATGCCATCACGAAGTATAGCATAGTTTTTTTTTTCTGCAGTACACTTTATTGGCAATTAATACAGGTCACAAAAGTCTTACGCACTATATATAGCTGACAAAACACAATTGTATCCTACAAACAGCTCCATTCACTGTGTTTCTTCTGAGTAGTACATTTTTTTCTTTGATAAAAGCATACTTGAACATTCTGTGATAGCTAAGTAATGGCAGGATAAACAGTCATTCTGCAATATTTTGAGAACTGTCTCAAACACATTTTTTTCTAGATCATATTTAATAACAGAAATCACACAGAACTAAGCAGGAAATCTTATGAAATGCTTAATTTTAGTTGCAACATGATTTATCTGTCAGCAAGTGCATTCAAGGCAGTAAGTGGTCTGAATCTGACGTTCTACTGTATCTTTAGTTTCAAGAGCCAGTGAGATTTTTCAATGTCCAAGTGAAGCTGTGACATTTTGTATTGCATCTGTCATGACAGAGAAGCAAGACACGACACTTTAAATGATTGTGGAAACCAGCCAATCACACTGCACTGCTAAAAAAAAAAAAGGAAAGATATGCAATATTACCAACATCTTGCTATTACGTGGTAGCAAACGCTATCCTCAGATGTCCAAGGGAAGGGCTCTTGATTTGAGCTGTGGCAATTTACTTTGTGATTTATGGTGATGGGGAAAGAAGCAAAATTATTTTAAATGGATTCCAGAAAGCAACATGTTATTGTAACTGAATATCATCAATGGGAGCTGTGATATTTTGCTTTGCATTCTGTCTTGATGTGGAAACTAAATAGGTCATTGTACAATGACCACGGGAAAAAAAGAAGTTATGTACTTACCATGACGTTCCATGTGTGTTGTCCATCTCAACCTTTATTCTCACTGATGGGTCGGATCCAATCCATCGGATCCATTTTGGCCATTTCTAAAGGTTGAGGTCTTCAGCAAGGCTCGAGGTTATCCTTCATTACCCATAATGCAACCCCCTAGTTTTGTCAGATCTTGTTTACCCCTAATATACTTATAAAGAGAATACATGTGTGTATGTATATATCTATATATACTAAATAAAATGACAACCAGTGTAACAAAACCAAATAAATCCAAAACACTGGAGCAACAGAGGAAGACACCAACCAAAATTAGCGTAAAAAAACTTCTTTACTCAAAGCTTGCGTCTCAAGGACTTCTTCAGAAATAAAAATACAAGCTGCGGTGGTGGTGCTGCAGTAGCGTTGTCGCCTCACAGTAAGACGTTGTCCTGTTCGATTCTCAGCTAAAGCGTCTTCTGTGTGGAGACATGCGTTAATGGGCATACCTTCGTTGAAGGTTGTGCATCAGGCCTGGCAAGTCGGTACATAAAAATCTACTGCCAATCATTAGCGGACCGGAGTTCCGCTGTGGCGACCCCTAACCGGGAAAAGCCGAAAGCTACAACAACAACAACATTTACCACACTTTTATACAAAAATCCCAACTAAATACTAAATCAATTAATTAATCAATTAAGCAACAAATCAGCATTTAAATACACATTTATAACTTCATAGTTAACATACAAAAACATAAAAATACAACAGCTAAAACAAAACAAATATACTTCCTATCTACTATCCGTTAAAAAACATTTAATATTAACAAATTCATTTAAACCTGGGGGGTTATCAGCCCCCAGTCTAAGCTGCCATAGTGACTTTTTCCTTTCCAGTCTGTTTTTTTAAGTTGCCTCCTCTTAGGTCAACCACATATGTTCCAAGACAGTAAAGGACAATTTTTTACATGAACTACATTGAATGGAATGTCTAAACAATGCATTTTTATCATCCTTCGTCTTAATGGCATAATAATGCTCTTTAATGCATTTGCTCAGACTCCTAGTAGTCATCCCTACATAAAATGCAGTGCAACCTGAACATAATGCAATATACACTAGATTGGTGGAATTACAGTTGAATCTCCCAGGTACACTGATAGTACGATTTAAATGAAGTAAATTAATATAAGGTCCTTCATAAATATATCTACAAATGTTGCAATGAAGACATTTATACATGCCCCTGGGCTTATCAGTAACTGGCATGGCTAATAAAGTCTCATTTTTTCAAGCATACTCTTAATAGTATTAGATTTTTTTGTATACAAAAGTAGGTTTATCACCTAAAATGTTAAAAAGCTCATTATTACCGGAAATAATTTTCCAGTTATTAAAGACTACTTATTTAATTTTATTACTATCTATAGTCATATTAATAATACATTTAGGTGTAGTCAAAAATGAAGTGTTTTGGATTTATTTGGTTTTGTTACACTGGTGATCATTTTATTTAGTAGTCCTTGATTATGGCTCATGCTCCAGAGGATGACCTGATGAACATGTCCTTACATCCCACGATTGATGGCCAGCAGGTCGAGCTGGCAGGTTTGTTTATTGAGTTACAAAGCTTACAGAATTCATTAGCTGCAATTACTAAGAAGATATATAAAAATGGAATTCCATCTATGGATATTGTCTCTAATTCCTGTAACTACAATGGTACTGAAAAAGGGACTGTTTTAACTGGTTCAAAAGAAGGTAATGTGCTTACTAGTCAATTTACAGCTTACAAAGATGTTACAAGCTGCATTGAATGCAGAGAATGATCCCTTTATTCTGAATACTGCAACTGATAACTGATAAAAATGACAATGTTATCTGACCAATTGTTCCTCCTTGAAAAAGGACTTAAGAAATATAGAGCCCTAGTAATTGAAAATAAGTACTTTGAATGCTGTATAGCTCTGCAAATTGTACCTAAGGGACTGAGGTTCTTTAAAGCTCCAAATGGAGTATTTAAGGAAGATCCTTTTTTAATCACGCAGGGCTTGATTTCTTAAAACTATTGGTCAAACGCAATGAAGGGCTGTTAATAGTCTTGAAATCTGAACTAGAAATTCTTGATAATGAATGTGAAGCTATAATACATGATTTCAACAGTACCTTTACATCTTATGAACAAATGCTAGATTCAGTTGATAAGTATGAATGCATTGTAGTTCAAAGGAAATTCAAAAAGATTGCTAGAGACATTAAAGCTTACAAAGATGGTGAAGCTTTTTTATTAATGAGAAATTATTTAAAAACACTCATCTTAAGCCTCCTACAAATAGAGACAACAACGTAAATAAGCGTTTATACAGCTCGGCAGTGCAAACCGGGCATTCCACCTTAAATCAAGTTCCTTCTACCTTAATAGCAGCGGCTACAGCTTCGGACGTCATATGTCATTCACAAGAGAACGTTAATGGCTCTAATGGTTCATCTACACCAAAGAGCAACACTACAACTTGTAATCTGGGTTCTAACTCCACTAATAACAACAAAAACATTCCAAAAAATGGCAAGGGGTCAGCAGAGAATGCACGGATGAAACGGGTGAGGAAGGAGTCGTTTTCGGAAGTAACAGCTCAACACCATGCTGATTTAAGACTGGCTTACAGCACGAGTTCAGACATTAAAATTTATAATCTACCTGACCTCGTTTTATCTGAAATGCAAACAAGTTTGCTTAGACTGGGTCTTAACTTTGTCCCAAGTAATACAGCAGATTTGGTTAACACCTTGCTCAATTTAAAGCTGTATGTTAGAAAATTAAATTTGATGTATATTTTCAAAGATGTGCATATACCATGTCCTGCTAGTTTTAAAAAACATCAGCCTTTAATCCTGCTTTGCATAGTACTCTGAAAGCGTTTGAAGCTTTTTGTAGCAAAGACATTAGATCTGTGTTAGGAAATAAACCCGAATATTTTTATTTTAATTTAAGTTATGAAGAGAAAAAAGCTCTTCAAGAGCTTCAACGTTTAGATAATATTAGGTTTATGGTGGCTGATAAAGCGGGTGGGGCTGGTTATCATATCTAATACAGATTACATTCTAGCGATGGAGAAGTTGCTTAACAATGCAGATGAATATATGGAAGTAAACAGCAATATTATAGATAGAAGTTACAGGTTTGTAAAGTATGTATTATATGACCTGTTGATGATTGGTGAGATTTATGCTGAAATGTATGATTTTCTTGTTATAGATAATCCTGGATTGTGTATACTATTTGGTATACCCAAAATTCATAAAAATACATCTAATCCACCATTTAGACCTATCTTTGCTTCTTCTAGTAACATTACAGATGGTTTATCATTATATCTAGACTCATTACTTAATCCTGTGGTCCAAAGTTTGCCTTCATTTATTAAAGATTCTTGGTAATTTTTGAAACAGATTAGGCTATTTAGTCAATGTCAGGTGAACTTTAATATTGATGAGACTGAGTTTTTTTATAATGACTCTAGATGTTGTTTCTCTGTATACGTGTATCCCTGAAGCTGAATTTGTATCTCAGTTTCTTTCTAAATACACTACTTGGTCTGAATCTTCAGTAAAAACATGCTGCTCCTTGTTGGAACTATTATTAGATAATAATTTATTTTCAACAAGAAAAGTTATGAACAGCTCTGTGGTGTAGCAATGGGGGCTAGTGTAGCCCCAGCTTTTGCTGGGCTGGTGATGGCATGGTGGGAGAAAGAACTCTTACCTACTATTAGTCTTGCCTCAAATATTTTATTTTACTGTAGGTACACTGACGATTTGTTTTTCATTATCAAAGGTCCCTCTGATAAACATTCTTTGTTTTTAACACAAATGAATGCAAGCTGTGACTTTTTGAAATTCACTTTAAGTGGTCACAGCAATAATGTAAATTATTTGGATCTGAGTCTGGAGTGGAATGCCTTAGATGCTTTTCCAGTTGAATTTTTAGAAAGGCTACGTATGTTAATAATTATTTACACTTCAGTAGTAACCATCCTATGCATATGAAAAGAAACATGCCCAAGGGTCAATTTATTAGAGCATCACGTATGACTACAGATGATAATTTATTTCTTAATGAAGTCAAATTTATTAGTGATTTATTTCTGTGTAGACGAGGGTACCCACTGTCTTTATTTCAAGAAGTGAGTAGTAATATCATAGAGAGCAGAGAATTAGTGTTTCCCCCTATTATGAAGAAGGGGCTTTGTGTCATTTTTGACTACACCTAAATGTATTATTAATATGACTATAGATAGTAATAAAATTAAATCAGTAGTCATTAATAACTGGAAAATTATTTCCAGTAATGAACTTTGTAACATTTTAGGTGATAAACCTACTTTTGTATACAAAAAATCTAATACTATTAAGAGTATGCTTGAAAAAAATGAGACTTTAGTAGTCACGCCAGTTACTGATAAGCCCAGTGACATGTATAAATGTCTTCATTGCAAAATTTGTAGATATATTTATGAAGGATCTTATATTAATTTACTTCATTTAAATCTTACTATCAGTGTACCTGGGAGATTCAATTGTAATTCCACCAATCTAGTGTATATTGCATTATGTTCAGGTTGCACTGCATTTTGTGTAGGGATGACTACTAGGAATCTGAGCAAATGCATTAAAGAGCATTATTATGCCATTAAGTCGAAGGATGATAAAAATGCATTGGCCAGACATTCCATTCAATGTAGTTCATATAAAAAAATTTCCTTTACTGTCTTGGAACATATTGTGGTTGACCTAAGAGGAGGCAACTTAAAAACAGATAGTAGATAGGAAGTATATTTGTTCTGTTTTAACTGTTGTAGTTTTATATTTTTGTATGTTAACTATTGAGTTATAAATGTGAATTTAAATGCTGATTTGTTGCTTAATTGATTAATTCATTTAGTATTTAATTAGATTTTGGGAGGGACATGATTTTTGTATAAAAGTGTGGTAAATGTATGTATTTTTATTTCTGAAGAAGTCCTTGAGATGAAAATGTTGAGTAAAGATGTTTTTTATGCTAATTTTGGTTGGTGTCTTCCTCTGTTGCTCCACTGTTGTGGATTTATGTATCTATCTATTTATCTATCTATCTATTTATCTATCTATCTATCTATCTATCTATGTATCAATTCTCAGGCTATATGGCCCTGTAGTAACCAATTTGTGCTACTCGGTCTCCCAGGAGTATAGGCAGGGGGTATGGAGGGAGGGCTGTGAGAATAAAGGTCAAGATGGAAAACACACATGGAACGTTATGGTAAGTACATAACTTCTTTATGTGATGTTGTCACTCTCACCTTTATTCTCACTGATGGGATTGCATCCCAAGTAACCTGACTCTTGGGTGGCTCATGGGAGAATATTCCTCAGAACCACAGAACCAAAAGAGGCTCTACTCCTAGAGGCCAAATCCACTTTGTAATGAGTAATAAAGGTATGAGGTTTTGCCCAAGTAGCTGCAGCACAGATGTTGTCCAATGGTAACCTAGGTTGAAAGGCTGCAGACATGACTACAGACCTTGCGGAATTAGCTTTAACAGTATTTGGAAGTGGTCTGTTCTTTGAATCATACATGTAAGAAATACATACTGTAAGCCATTTAGACAAGGTTACTTTTGTGACTAGTTGACCTTTTTTAATATCAGAATAAAAGATGAAGAGCTGATCTGATTTTCTAATTTCAGACGTTCTATGTAAGTAGAAATTTAACTGTCTATGAACATCTAGGAGATGCAATGAATATTCTCCTTTTTTTGGAATTTAAGGAAGAAAACTGGCAGCTCTATAGATTGGTTCAGATTACTTTCTGACACAACTTTCGGCAAAAAAGGGGGCTTAGTGCATAAAGAAACACTGTCCTTATGAAAAACTAGATATGGGGGCTTGGCAGACAAAGCTTGCAATTCAGAAACTCTTCTGGCTGAAGTAATAACCACTACAAACAGTGTTTTCCAGGAAGGGTATTTCAACTCACATGTAGCCAGTGGTTCAAAGGGAAGACAGATAATGTTAGATAATATGAAACTGAGATCCCAAGGAGGGGTTGGATTTTTATATGGGAGGTCTTAACATAGTAGTTCCTTTCAAAAATGCTTTACAAAGTCTGTGTGACATGATTCCAGAACCATTTTGTCCTACATGGAAATTGCTGCCAACTGAACTCTAATAGTTTCTGCAGCAGCTTCTTCATTGAAAAGTTTTGTCAAAAACTCTAAAATACAATGTATGGGTGCAGAAAGTGGGTCTATCTAATTATAGTTGGCCCATATAACAAATCTCTTCCATTTACTTCTGTTTTATGGCGAGATAAAATATGTTTGACTGGAGAGGAAAGGGACAGAGACCTGGCAATTAGGGGAAATGGAGCAGCCAAGGTGTTAGTCTGAGACTGTTCAGGTTGAGATGAGCCATTTCTGACGGGTGAGTCAGAAGGTCTGGAGCAGGGTCCAGAATCCATGGTTCATCCTGAAGGTAAGGCCGAAGAAAGGGGAACCTGATTTGATAATGCTAATAGGGGGCAATCAGGATTATTGTTGCATCCAACAAATTTGCTTCCCGCAAAAACTTGGGAATTAGAGGGACTGGAGGAAAGGCATAAAGAAGTCCCGAACGCCAATCGTGTACAAGTGCATCCCTTGGTGACTCCCCCGTGGAGGGGGGGTCAGCACAAAGTAATTGCTGCATTTGGCATTGGTGGGTGATGCAAAGAGATCACGGCAAGTCTGGCTCCATTTCTGTGTGGCCATAAAATGGCTCTGCTCAATTTGTCCCCAGTCACACTGGATTTCCTCAGTATATGCTTTGCTATCGGAAAATGGTTGGAGGAGGTAACCCACTGCCAGACCCTCATAGCTTCTCGACAAAGGGGGTAAGATCTGGTTCGCGTTTGTTTATGTACCAGACTACTGGCATATTGTCTGACTGGATTTGCTGCTGTTCCTAGAGGAAGAGTGTCTTGAAATGCTTGCATTGTTGAAAGCACTGCCCTCATCTCCGGGATGATTATATGTAAGTGAGCCCCATGTTCCTGCCAGATGCCTTGGGACTGTCTTCCCTAGATAATGCCCCACTCACCCTATCTGGGAAGCGTCTGTGGTCACCATGGCCTGAGGTTGGGGGGGTGAAAGAATGGCCTTGAGATACTAATGGAGAGTGAATCCACCATTGAATATCTTTTTTCAGGTGTTGGTTATCATAATTTTGTGAGACATTGGAATTTCCAAGATTGACCATTGTGTGGAAAGCAACCACTGAGGTATTTTCATATGAAGACGAGCTAGGTGAATGAGTACAACAGACACAGCCATTTTCCCCAGTACCTGAAGAACCAGTTTTGCAGAATCTCACATCTTCCTGATTAGCAATCTTACTCTGTCTTGGGGGAGTCTCACTATCAATGTAGTTGTGTTTACCTCTGCTCCTAGGAAGACTACTTTTGACATGGCTCTGGAGCAGAATTTTCGTAGCTTATGGTAATACCTAGGGAGGAGCAAAGCTGAAGGGTATAGTTCCTGGACTGTAGCAGGAGATGCTTGGTCGGGGCTATTATGAGTCAGTCGTCCAGATATGGAAATACCCAGAATCCTCAGTGTCTCAGGTGAGTCACCACTACTGCCTTGCATTTGGTGAACACTCTAGGGGCTTCAGTGAGGCCAAAGGTCAGAGCTCAAAACTGGAAATGACTGGCTCCTAGCAAGAAGCAATTGTCTTTTTCCAAGAATGAAAGTATTGACTGCAGTAGCACCATCTGGAACTTGGTCTTTTTCACCAATTTGTTCAGATTGCTGAGGTCCAATATGGGTCTCCAGTCCCCCATTGTCTCTGGAACTAAAAAGAATCTTGAATAAGTTCCAGATCCTTTCTGGTCTGTGGAGACTTCTTGGATGACTCTTTTCCTTGGCAACTTTTGGATCTCTATGGTTGCTTGTTCCTTCTGATTGAGTGGAACATCTGGAACTGATTTGTTTGTGGGAGTGGGGAAGGAGAAAGGAATGATATATCCTCTGGATATTATATTCTGCACCCATTTGTCATTTGTTATGTTTTGCCAGCTTTCAGGGTGGAAAGACAATCGACCCCTGACTGCCTACAGAGGTAAGCAATCGGGCACTCCTTTAGGAGCACTGGAAGACTCCATCAAAGAAAGATTTTCTGGAACCCTGATTTTTGGGCCTCCTCTGCCATGAGTTCAGCATCTTCCATTATTGTTCCCCCCTCTGCCCCTGGGGGAACTTTCACCCTGTGCGTCTTGGAAAGACCTTTGCGATTTTCTGAACCACATTTTCCCACTACCTATTTGACCCTTAAGGTAGGGACTGGTAGGTGTGGAAAAATGCACTCCAACAGCAGACAAGGTCTTAATCTCTTGTTCACACCTGGTAAGTGTCTCTTCAACTTTAGGGCCAAAAAGAGAAGAGCCATCAAATGGGGCATTCACAAAGGAAAACTTGAAGGGCTCCATGAAATTTCAAAGGTGCATCCAGGCCTGCCTCCTGAAAGAGATGCCTGAACCCACCACCCAGTGGTGAGTCTCATGGACAGGTTGACAACAGAATTAAGGTTGGTGAGCTGAGCGTTGACTTTATCTTCCACCGAGTCAGCTACAGCTCCCTGAAGGGAATCTGAGAGTTCCTTTAACAGATCCCACTGTAGTCTAGTAAAGTGGGTGAAGTAGTTCAATGACCACAAGGAAAAGGTCGCTGATGAAAGAGGCACTTCCTATACCTATATACCTATCCATAGTCCTAGAATCCTTAGATAGAGAAACTGGTCTCAGACAGTTCATTTTTGGTTGCCACTGCCACAACCACGGCATCAACTGCTACACCTGCTGTCAGAAAGAACTTACCTTTTAGAGCTGTAATGTATTTATTTGGCCTCCTAGGAGTAGGTTCTATGGAGTCTGGGGTCTCCCAAGCATTCTGAGAGATTAACTCGATAAGGTCATTGGAAGGAGGGGGTCACCCAAGAAGTTGAAGGGCAAGACCCAAAGGCCTTCAGGTACACTAATTCCTCGGCCAAAGGGGTTGTGGACTGCCAGTCACCTTTCTGCTTAAAAATTTCCAAGATGTCTCCAAAGGAGACATCTTCAGGAGGTGACTGTGGGAACCCTTCTGCTTCATCTAAATTGGTGTCAGATATGATAGACTCCTCTGGGCAGTCAAGGTGCTTCCTCTTGCAGGTCCACTTCTGAGGGACCTCCTCAGTGGGATATCCTGGAGAGGTTTCAGAAGGGGGATCCCCTGTTGGACATCCTTAGGTCTAGGGTCTCTGTGGACCTGTGGAAGGGGTATGCGAGAGGCCAAAGATACCTGTGCAGAGTTGAGAGGAAGAGCAGAAGAGGACTGTGTCTGAGAATGGGAAGTAGTCAGAACCCTTCTCATAACTTCAAAGGCAGTCTGCCCCCACTCTGAAGAACTCCCCAGATCCAACAAATGAATTGCCGGAGCCGACGGAACCTCTGCAGCAGAAGACAGAAGCTCCGAAGCAGAGGTAGGAGCCAAACTCACCCATGCCAAAGCCGTCAGGGGTAGGGCTGGGTTCCAAAGATATCCAAACCAGCTCCATAGACCCAACCAGAGAGTATCGGCTTCCAGAGGTTCCCTGATCAGACTGAGCAGAAACACTCTGGGCAGTTATCAGATCCAAGGAACCTATGGGTTTTGGATCCAATACAGACACTAACTGGATGTCGGAATCTTCCAGCTCCAAAATCAAGGGATAGATCGGAGCAGAAGCAGGTGCTGAAGGGGAAGATTGTGTCTGATCCGATACCTGTGGGGTCGGATCCAATAATAATTTGGCCAAGGTGTCTTCAGAAGCCTTTGCACCACCCTATCCACATCTTTGTCAGATAGACTCCTGGTCGACTGGGTAGAGAGGGTTGGAAATCTAGACCTTGTTAAGAAGGGTGAAGGGAGCCAAGATGGGATCAGCTCCAAGGAAGATCATCAGCTCCAATACTTAAATTCTGTGAGCAAATTAGTTTTCGGAGCAGAGGAGTCAGATGAAGACTTCAGAGCCGAAGGTTCTGATTGCTCCAAGGGAGTCTTCAATGCAATTTGAGCTGTCTGCTCCATAGGTTCACTCACAGCTGATATCTTAGTAACTTTCTGTTTCAGCTCCAAAGAAGATTTCGGAGCTGAGGAAGGTTGTTTTAAAGATTCTTCTGATTTGGGTGAAGTATAGCCAGACATTATAGCCTCAGAAAAAGGAGGTCTTAACAATCCCTTCAAAATAAGCTTGTTCTTGCACTGCATGAGTACTCTTTGTTTGAATCCATGACAAACTGGGCAGGATTCTTGCAGGTGACGAGGCCCTATGCAGTACACACAAAGTGTGAAAATCGCTGAGGGGCATCTTCTTCCCATATTGCTCACACTATTTAAAGCCAAGAGGCTTCCCTTCTTTGTGAGACATCCTAATGAGAAAAAAAAAACACACTCACAATTATACCAGACAAGGCCTTATCAGGACTGAAAATAAGAAAGTTTTAGTTTTTTTTTTTTTTAAGTAATTGTCCTCTAACTTAAAAGGACAAAAGGAGGAATGAGTAAGAAAAAACGTCCTCTAACTAAAACAGACGTTAGTTAGACATCCTCTAACTTAAATGGATGATAACCACTGAAGTAAAAAGTACAGACATTAAAATTATATTTCACTCATTCTAAAGGGTAAAGATAAATAAAGAATTATAATAGGAGAAAACTACGGTACAAAGAAGTAGTACTATAAAAGAGAGAAAATAGAGACACTTAACCCATTTCTTTGCTATGTAGAACCTCCTTCGCAGAGTGGCAAATGAGAGCTGGGAAAGCTAGGGGGTTGCATTATGAGTAAGGAAGGATGCCCTCGAGCTTTACTGAAGACCTCAAGCTTTAGAAATGTCCAAGACAGATCTGATGGATCCGATCCAACCCATCAGTGGGAATAAAGGTGAGATTGACAACATCACATCAATATTTTACATTCTGTGCTGAGTGCTGAATGCTGAATATTAAAATAGGATGGATACACACTGTTGGCAATGTACCACTGAATTCAACAGAAGACAACTCGGAGATTATGAGCAACATTGCATTATTCTGTAATAGAAACACTTTGTACAATAGATATTAAAGACAAAGGATGTGGAAACATAGTTTTCCAACAGCATATGTGACATTTTTGTGTTGCTTTTTGTCATAATGAGGAAATTAGAAACAACATTTACTGCACAGATGAATAAAAAAAATACAGAATACACATTGTTAAAAGCATAATAGTATGGTCTTGTAACACCTTGAGACACTAGATGAGGACTGTTATGTAACTCACCATGCAGAGGGCATACCAGAAGTACTGCTCTACTATAAAGCTGTCTTGTGATGTTTGTTTCCTTTCTGCTGACTTTGCAGTAGACAGTGACAGCAGCATTGCTTTGTGCAATGCATATTGCTGCACATCAGTACTGGGAAAAAGAAGTTATGTACTCACAGTAACATTCCATGTTTGTTGTCCATCTCACCTTCATTCTTACTGGTTGGGTTTGGAACTGATCCTCGGTTCTGACTCGGCCATATACTAAAGCTCGAGGTCTTCCACTGGCTCATGGCTGTATCCCTATCCCATCATGCTCTAGTGAAGCTCCGCAGATCTTGCAGATCTTGTTTGCTGATAGCCCCAATTACCTAAGGTACTATTACGACATCTTATGAAGACAATGAAGGTCAGAGACACACTTGCCAAATGAACGAACTTCTTTGGTCCTCCAGGAGCCACAGGCAGGAGGAAGGAGGGTGGGATGTAAGAATGAAGGCAAGATGGACAACAAACATGGAATGTTATGGTGAGTACATAACTTCTTTATGTTATGTTGCTCTATCTCGCCATTCTTACTGGTTGGGACAGCGTCCCTAGCACCATATTTCCTGGGTGGCTCACGGGAGTATATTCTTCAGGACAATGGACCCAAAGAAGGCCCTGTTCCTGCAGGCCAAGTCTACTTTGTAATGAGTGATAAAGGTATGAGACCTTGCCCAAGTCGCAGCAGCACAGATGGTATCAAGTGGTAGCCTAGCGCGAAAGGCAGAAGAAGTTGCTATGACTCTCGTAGAATGACCCTTGACCTTTACAGGGAAGAACTTTGTTGTTAGAATTATGTATAAAGGTAATACAATCTGAGAGCCATTTTGAAAGTGTGACCTTAGATACAGGAGCACCTTTCTTTGCTTCTGCAAATGAAACAAATAATTTATCAGATTTCCTGAAGTCTTTTGTCCTATGTAAGTAGAAACATAACTGTCTGTTTACATCCAGTTGGTGAAGCGTATATTCTGCCTTGTTGCCATAGTTGGGAAAAAAGACTGGTAGCTCTATGGACTGATTTAGGTTAGACTCTGAGCGTATTTTGGTAGGAAGGATGGGTTTGTTCAAATGGAGACTCTTGTCTTTGTACAAAAGCATATATGGTGACTTCATCGATAATGTTTGTAACGCTGAAACCCTTCTAGCAGAAGTGATGGCAATCAACATACTTGTTTTCCATGTTAAAAATTTTAGATCACATGATGATGTAGGTTCAAAGGGGGGGAAGAATCAAACAGGACAAAACAAAGTTCAGTGCCATGGTGGTAGAGGCGTTTTTATGGGTGGTCTTAACAGGTTACTGCCCTTCAGGAAGGTTCTGCATAGTCTGTGAGACATCAAATTTGGGGCCAAATCACTTATATGGAAATTAGATATTGCTGCTAACTGCACATGAATGGTAGCTGCAGCTGTGCCTTCATTAAATAGTTTTGCAAGAAATTTGAGAATAAGAAGTTATGTACCTACCATAACGTTCCATATTAGTTGTCTTCTTCTCGCCTTCTTTCTTGCTGGTTGGGTTCGGAGCCGATCCTCGGCTCCAACTCGGCCATCTTCAAAAGCTCGAGAGCTGCTTACTGGCTCGAGGCCCCCCCCATATCCCATGATGCCTGGCGCTAGATACCCAGATCTTGTTTGGTAACCTAACTACAGACATAATAATAATAATTATAATAATACAGTAAATTTAGCAGGATACAGGAACTTACTGGAGAGACTGACAAAAGTAATAGCCAGAGAAGACTCAGCCAGTGATCAATAAACCTAAGGAACTCTTCTCGGTCTACTAGGATAGGGGGATGTTGGGTGGGACGCAAGAAAGAAGGCGAGAAGAAGACAACTAACATGGAACGTTATGGTAGGTACATAACTTCTTAATGTTAAGTTGTCTATCTCGCCTTCATTCTTGCTGGTTGGGACAGCGTCCCTAGCACCTCAATCCTGGGTGGCTCATCGGAACAGACTCTTCAGAACAGTGGAACCAAAATCAGCTCTGCTTCTGGAAGCCACATCCAGTTTATAATGTGAAATGAAGGTATGTGGATTAGCCCATGTAGCTGCCGCACAAATAGGTTCCATTTGGCAATCTGGCCTGAAAAGCCACAGAAGTAGCTAGAGCTCTGGTGGAGTGACCTTTGGGTTTAGCAGGAAGCTCTATTTCTTAACTGATATATAAAGGTAATAGTAGAAGTCAACCACCTAGATAAGATGACTTTTGACACCAGTATGCCTATCTTCCTGTTCTCTGCCCATAAGGAAAAACGTTTCCACTTGCTAGCATAAGTTTTCCTACTGGTCGACTTATGCGAGGATAAGATGATTTCATGCACCGAATGAGAGATGTTGGGAAGCTTGGCTAAGGTCAGAAGTGGAGAAACCAAGCAGTCAGCTGGAGAGATTGAAGAGCTTGGTGCAGCCCGCCCGATTGATGGATCAGGAGTTCTGGAATTGGGTCCAGGGTCCAGGGCTGCTCCAGAAGGTGATGATGCAGGAAAGGGAACCATATTTGTCGAGGCCAGTAAGGGGCAATGAGGATCATCTTGCATCCCAATGTGGTAGCTTTCTGAATTAGTTTGGGAATCAGGGGAAATGGAGGGAATGCATAAAGAAGTCCCTGGGGCCAATCATGAACTAGAGCGTCTCTGGGGAGGTGTCCAGGGAGAGGAAGTAGAGAGAAGAAATTGTCACACTTACTGTTGAAGGGGGTGGCAAAAAGGTTGCAGCAAGGCTGACCCAATTTGCGGAAGATTGTGTCTGCCACATTCTGATTGAGAGACCACTCATGAGGCATAAGAATTGCTCTGCTCAGCCTGTATGCTATAACGTTGGACTTCCCAGGGATGTGCGCTGCTATCAGAAACCGTTGGGAAGAGATCGCCCACTGCCAAAGTCTGAGTGCTTCTCGACATAAGGGACCCTGCTTGTTGATGTACCATACCACTGACATATTGTCTGTTTGAATTGCAATGGTCACGGTGGGAAGAGAGTTCTGAAGAGTTTGCAACGCTAAAAGCACGGCTCTCATCTCCAGGACATTGATATGCAGATGGTACTCGTGAGGCTGCCAGGTGCCTTGGACTGTTCTGCCCTGAAAATGCCCCGCTCCACCCGATCAGGGAGGCATCCGTGGTCACCGTAGCTACTGGAGGAGGAAAAACAAATGGTCTGCCCTGGTGTAATGATCCTCCAAACAAGTTGGTTTTTGCATGACTGTGTGATCATTATCATGTGAGACATTGGGAGTTGTTGGAAGGACCATTGTGTGAACAACATCCACTGAAGAATCCTCATGTGAAAACGTGCAAGGGGAACTAGTATTATAGCCACTGCCATGAGACCCAATGTTTTTAGGACGAATCTGGCCCGAATCTTTTTGCAGCCTAATAAGACCTGCACATGTCGTCGAATAGCTAACACTCTGTCAGCTGGGAGAGTCGCTGACATGTCCTTTGTGTTTAAATTTGCGCCTATAAAGTTGATAGATTGACAAGGCGACAATGCAGACTTTTCAAAATTTATTGTGATACTTAGAGTACAGCACGTTTGGATGGTGTAGTCTCTGGCTAGCAGCAGGTGATGCCTGGTGGTTGCAGTAAGGAGCCAGTCATCTAAATATGGAAACACCTGGAATCTTTGCGTCTCAAGTGAGCGGTGACTACTGCCAAACATTTGGTGAACCCCCTGGGGCTGTGGTGAGATCGAAGGGCAGTGCTCTGAACTGATAATGACTGGCTCCCAGCCGGAAGTGGAGGAATCTTCTGAAGCATCTGTGCATTTTGATATGGTAGTACGCGTCCTGAAGATCTATGGAGCAAATCCAATTGTCCTGACCCAGAAAGGGTAAAATGGACTGTAGCGTGACCATCCGGAACTTCGTTCTTTGAACAGACCTGTTTAGTCTGCTGAGATCCAGAATGGGTCTCCAGTCCCCTGTCTTTTTTGGTACCAAAAAGAACCTTGAGTAAGTTCCGGATCCTTGTTGGTCTGCTGGGACTGACTGGATGGCTCTTTTTCTTAGCAGTTTTGAAATTTCTTGAACTGCTTGATCCCTTAGATTGGGTGGAACATCTGGAAGGGATTTGTTGGAAAAGAGTGGAGTGCAAAAGAAGGGAATTTTGTAGCCTTCGGATATGATAGAAAGTACCCATTTGTCTTGTGTTATACTTTGCCAGGCTTTTGGGTACAGCGATAATCTTCTCCCGACTGCCTCCGAAGG
The DNA here is from genome assembly GCF_019279795.1 of Protopterus annectens. Classification (NCBI taxonomy): domain Eukaryota; kingdom Metazoa; phylum Chordata; order Ceratodontiformes; family Protopteridae; genus Protopterus; species Protopterus annectens. The sequence continues at coordinate 483,183,208 of NC_056735.1, forward strand.
TGGACAGTCGGGTAGCACTTCAGGGATGCTGGAAGGGATTGTCAGAGAAGGATTCTCTTTGGCCCTGATTTTGAGGACCCCCCTGCCCCTAGGGCAGCGTCTATTGTTGTTCCCTCCTCTGCCACTGGAGGGGAAATCTCCACGTGTGTCAGGCATGGCTCCCTGGGATTTCCGGAACCACATCTTCCCACTCTTCTGACCCTTGGGATACGGCCTTGAAGGAGTGGAAAAACGGACTTCAACGGCAGAGAGAGTCTTGCCTTCCTGCTCACACCTGGTAAGGGTATCCTTCACCTGTGGTCCAAACAGAGCAGAACCATAAAAGGGGGTGTTGGTGAAAGATGTCATGAAGGGTTCCGCAAAGTTGCATAACCGCATCCAAGCGTGTCTCCTCAAAGCCACACCTGTGCCTGCAGCCCTGCTCGCTCCATTGGCTGCATAAGAGATGAGCCGCATGGAGGAGTTTACTACAGAATTTAGAGACACCAGCTGGGAAGCAATCTTAGCCTGAGCCCCCACAGCTGATGGATCTTAAAGGGTATCTCCTAGCTCTTTAAGGAGATCCCTTTGAAGGCAGGTAAAATGGCACAAATAGTTCAGAGACCTCATAGAAAAGGTCGCTGAGGAAAACATCCACTTTCCATATCTGTCCATCATCCTAGATTCCTTATTAGGGGGATGGACAGATGAAGAAGTTTCAGCCAACTCCTTTTCAGTGGCCGCTGCTACCACCATGGCATCCACAGGAACACCCTTGGTCAGAAATTGCTTGTCTTGAGGGGCAGTGATGAATTTTGTAGGCCTACAGGGAGTTGGTTCCATTGAGTCTGGAGCTAACCACACCTTTCGAGCTACCGCCGACATCAGTGGATCGAAAGGTGGAGACACCCAGGAGGTGGAGGGTTGGGAACCAAACGCGTCCAGGAATACCGACTCATCCTCGGAAGGGTTAGGGGTAGTCCAGTTCCCCCTCTGCCTAAGGATTTCAAGGATGTCTGAGAAGGAGATGTTCTCAGAGGGGGGATTTCAGGGACCCTTCCGACTCCTCCAAGTCAGTATCTGAAGTGACAGACTCAGGGGAGTCAACATGCTTCCTCTTGCATTTCCTCTTTAGAGGTGGCTCCTCTGAATGAACGGGGGAGGCCTCAGAAGAGGAAGATACACCCAATGGGGTGCCCTGGAGTGCTTGTTCCCCACGCTTGGGGTCTGGAGGAGGGGCAGAGGCAGGAGCAGGCACCATGGGGGGAGGAGCCGATGAGGCTGACCGTGAAGCTGACTCAGATGCCAGCACACTCCTCATGACCTCGAAGGCGCCCCTTCCCGATACCAGAGAAGGTTCCGGCTCCGAAGAGACCAGAATCCTTCCCGGCACCGAGAGAGACAGCTTCAAAGTCAATGCAGGAGCCGAACTCACCTGCGCCGAAGCTCTGAGAGGAGAACGGGGTCAGACAAGGGTCCGATGCCACTCGCCCCCTCGGAGCTGATGACGGTGTCCCGGCGCCCAGATCCCTCCAAGGACGACACCATGGAAGAGATCGGAGCCGACGACGAAACCGAAAGGGGAGGTATCGGCGCCAACAGACCCACGGTTCCAGCCACAGCATGCTCCGGCTCCAAACTCAAGGGATGAGTCGAAGGAGGAACTATAGGAGAAACAGGTAGAGCCGAGCCCTGATGAGGGGGGCAGGATAGCATTTTTGCCAGGGCCTGCGACTTTAAAAGCCTGCTCACCACTCTCTCCAAATCATGGTCAGATAACCTAGATGACCGAGAAGAGTGGGACCGATGACTATGCTCAGATTGCAGTAAGAGTGACCCTGGAGCCGAGTGTATAGACTCCAAGGATGGTGACCTGGAGCGTTTTCGACTCCCTGACGGTTCCGACGGAAGAGTCGGGGCCGAGTGGGAGATAGGTACTTCAGCTCCGGTCGGAGCCGAAGTTGATGTAGAGATAGGTGCTTCGGTTCCAGCCGGAACTGAAGTTAAAGCAGAAGCCATACTCGGCGACGGCTCCGAGCTGGGAGCTGACAGCTTCGATGGCCTAGAAGGTTTCACTGACTGAGTCTTGGCCGGTGATCCTTCAGGTTTAAGCAAACCCCTAAGGATAAGCTTATTCCTACACTCCTGCAGGACTCTTGGTCTAAAGGCATGACACACCGAACAAGAGTCCTGCAGGTGTAGGGAGCCCAAGCAATAAACACAAGAAGTGTGACCATCTGTCAGAGACATTTTCTGACAGCATGAATCACACTTCTTGAATCCCGACACTTTTGTGTCTTTAGACATTCCTGTGAAGGAAAATCAATTACAAAGAACAAGTATAAAGGAAAGTAGGTAACTGGAAAAAAAATATACACAACCCACACAAGTTACCACACCCTAACAGCACACACACTATATAATATAAGACCTACAACTACCACAATTTCTAATGAACTTTGTCTAACTTAAAAAATAAAACAATGATAAGCCTCTAATTAAAACGGCTTACTTTGAAAAGGTAAACGGGAGTGGAGGAGGGAGAGGAAAACTCTCTAAAGAGAAAACAAGTTTTTAAGGGGGGGGGGGGGACACTAACAAACTACCATAGAACCTACTAAGCTATGACAATAAGCGTATATTCAATAAAGTACAAAAAAGTCCTAAATATAGTGAATAAAGAGAAAATATACGACCTGGGCCAGTAAACGCAACCTCGTAGCAGAAGCGGCAAACGAGATCTGGGTATCTAGTGCCGGACATCATGGGATATGGGGGGGGCCTCGAGCCAGTAAGCAGCTCTCAAGCTTTTGAAGATGGCCGAGTCGGAGCCAAGGATCGGCTCCGAACCCAACCAGCAAGAATGAAGGCGAGATAGACAACTTAACATCAGAAGTTATAGGCGCAGAAAAGGGGTCAATGTGTTTAGTTAAAGCCCAAGAAGAAAATCTTTTCCATTTACTCATATATAATTTTCTTGTTGAGGCATTATGCGAAGAGATCAAGATATGTTTCACAGAAGTAGGAAGATTAGGAAGCCTGGCTATATTTGAAATCGGAGCAGCCAAGCTGTCAGTCTGGGGGTTTGAAGGCAAGGGTGGAGTGTTCCGGACGTATGAGTCAGAAGGTCTGGAAGGAGGTCCAGAACCTACGTCTCCTCCTGAAGATGAGGCCAAAGGAAGAGGAACCAAATCTGATGAGGCCAGTATGGGGCAATGAAAATCAACTTGCTTCCCAAAGAGTTGGCTTTCTGGAGAACCTTCGGTAACAGAGGAAAGGGAGGGGAAGGCATAAAGGAGACCCGAGGGCCAATCGTGTACAAGTGCATCCCTTGGTGACTCCCCTGGAGGGGGGGGTCAGAGCAAAACAGCTGCTGCATTTGGCAATCATGGATATGGAAAAAAGGTCGCAGCAAGGCTGGACCCATTTGCGGAAGATCATCTCCACTACTTCTTGTTTTAGGGACCACTCGTGAGGCATGAGAATTACTCTACTGAGTTTGTCTGCTATCACGTTGGATTTCCCTGGGATGTGCATTGCTGTCAGAAAGCATGGGGAGGAGATCACTCATTGCTATACTCTCAGGGCCTCTCGACAATGGGGATAAGACTCGATCCCTCCTTGTTTGTTTATGTACCAGACAACCAACATGTTGTCTGTCTGTATTGCAATTGTTCCCAGTGGGAGAGAGTATTGAAGTGCTTGCAATGTCAGAAGCACTGCTCTCATTTCTAGGATACTGATGTGCAAATGGGCCTCGTGATCTTGCCAAGTGCCTTGGACAGTCCTTCTTAGATAATGCCCCCCCACCCTATCTGAGAGGTGTCCATGGTCACTGTGGCCACAGGTTGTGGAGGAAGATAGGGTTGACTTGATGTCACATGACTGGAGTGAAGCCACCAGCAAAGGTCCTTCTTGCAGGACTCTGTTAACAGAATTTGGTGAGACATGGGTAGTTCCTGCAATGACCACTAAGTGAACAGTAACCACTGCAGAATTCTCATATGCATGTGTGCTAATGGAACTAAACTTATCGCTGCCACCATGGATCCCAAGACTTTTAAAACTGTTCTCGCCTGTACTCTCATCTTGGAGAGGCTGTAGTGAGACCAAATGGCAGAGCTCGAAACTGGTAATGACTATCTCCCAGCTGGAAGAGCAGATGATTACTAGATGGCTTGTCCATCTTTATGTGGTAGTACGCATCCTGGAGGTCTATAGAGCAAATCCAATTGCCTTTTCCCAGAAAGGGAAGAATCGACTGCAGTGTTACCATCTGCAACTTGGTCTTTTTTACTAATTTGTTTAATTTGCTGAGATCCAAAAATGGGTCTCCAGCCCCTTGTTCTTTTTGGCACTAAAAAGAATTTCGAGTAAGTTCTGGATCCTATTTGGTCTGTGGGATCTCTTTGGATGACTCTTTTGTCTAGCAACTTTTGAATTTCTATAGTTGCTTGACCTCTTTGACTGGGTGGAATGTCTAGGGTGTTCTTTATGTTTGGGGCAGGAAGGGAAAAGGGTATGGAGTAGCATCTGGATATGATACTTTGTACCCACTTGTGTTATTTCCAGCCAGGCATCTAGGTGCAAAGATAATCGACCCCAGACTACTTTCAGAGATGGAGACACGAGCCTCCCTTCAGGAGCGCTGAAAGGGCCTACCACCTGTCACCCTGATTTTGCAAACCCCCTCTGCCACGTCTACCATTCATGCTTCCCCCGTTGCCCCTAGGGGAAGAGTCACCACGTGTGTCCTGTAAAACTCTCTGGGATTTACGGAACCACATCTTTCCTCCCTTCTGGCCTTTTAGATAAGGTCTAGAAAGTATGGAAAAATGGACTCCCGCAGCAGAGAGAATTTTCCCTTTTTGTTCACACCTGGTTAGTGTGTCCTTGACTTTTGGCCTGAACAAAGACGAGCCATTGAAAGGGGAGTTAATAAAGGAAGATTTAAAAGGTTTGCAAAGTCTCACAAGCGCATCCAGGAATGTCTCCTTAGGGAAATTCCTGAACCTGCTGCTCTGCTCGCTCCATCTGCTGCATAAGATATGAGCCTCACGGAGAAGTTGACCACAGAGTTTAAGGTGGAAAGCTGAGAGGAAACCTTGTCTGATACCCCTGCAGCTACTGAACCTTGGAGAGTATCTCCTAGCTCCTTCAGGAGATCTCTTTGTAGCTTTCTTAAATACATCAGATAATTCAGTGATCCGAGTGCAAATGTCACTGAAGAAAATGTGTGCTTCCCGTATCTGTCCATCATACGAGACTCCTTGTTCGGCAGATGGACAGACTAGAATCTTTCAGAAAGTTCCTTTTTGGTGGCTGCTGCCACTACAATAGCATCTACAGGGACACCCTTTGTCAGAAAATCTTTATCAGAAGAGGTTGTGATGAACTTATTTGGCCTCTGAGGGACAGATTCCACTATGTCTGGAGACTCCCACACCTTTCGACTAACTAGTTCCATAAGTTCTTTGAAAGGTGAAGACACCCAAGTGGCTGAAGGATGAGACCCAAAGACCTTCAGGTAAACAGACTCCTCATCAGAAGGGTTGATGGGCTTCCAGCTGCCTCTCTGCTTAAGGATTTCTAGGACGTCTGCGAAGGAGACATCTTGAGAGGGTGACCGTGGGGACCCTTCCGACTCATTGAGGTCTATGTCAGAGGTAACCAACTCCTCTGGGGAGTCTAAATGCTTCCTCCTGCAGAGTCTCTTATGAGGGACCTCTTCAGAAGGGTATTCTGGAAAGGTTTCAGAAGACAGGGGTTCACCTGATGGGGTACCCTGAGGCTGGTCAGTGGATGGCGTGGTGCAGAGACAGACACCAGTGCTCTAAGGGGAGAAATGTCGGAACCTTTGAGTGGAGCTGTCTGCGGAGACAGCACTCTCCTCATCAGCTCAAAAGCCCCCCTCCCCTGAATTGAGGACACCTCTAGTTACGAAGAGTCAGAAGAGATTCCCAGAGCCAAGGGGGTTGGCTCCAAAGCTGATATAGGAGCCGAGCTCATCCACACCGAATCCCCAAGAAGTAAGTTCGGATCCAACAAATGTCCGACTCGACTCCCCTCTCTGGACCTGACTGAAGAGCATCAGCTCCTAGACTCCTCAGATGGAACCAAGGAAGTCAGAGAAGACGTCGGGTCCGAAGATTCCAGGATGGGTCTCGGCATTGATGGTTTCACAGCAATCGGTTCCAGGCATTCCGGCTCTGAGGTCCCAGGTCTGCTCAGAGGAGGAATCGATGTCGATGGGAAAGTCTTGGCTGGCTTCGAATCCCTCTAGGTTGGAGCCTTGAGGAGTTTGGCCAGCACTGGTGTCCTTAAAAGTCTTCACACCACCCTAACCACATCATCATCTGAAAGACTTCAGGAGGACGTAGAGGACGGAGTAGGAGATCCAATCATTTGCAGAACAAGGAACCTTATAAGAGGAGTAACCAGCTCCAATTCTGGGGACAGGCTCCTTAGTTCAAACTCCATTGGCACTGAAACAGCTGGCACTGATGAAGTAGATTTTGTTGGTTCAGTAGTCATCATAGCCGGAGATACAACATCTGTTATTTTATTTTACTGGCTCCGATTGTCCTGAAGAGGGAGAAGATCTCTTGGTGGATTTGTCAGTTTTGATGATGGTGATTTCACAGATCTTGAAGTGCCCGGACCTTCTTCTAGAGCTTCTTGGAAGGGGGACTTCAGTAAGCCATTAACTATCAGTTTTTTCTTCTTTCTAGCACTATTCTGGAGCTAAGTAATGACATATAGAATATGACTCTTGAAGATGTACTGCTCCCAGGCAGTAGACACAAACAGTATGGGAATCAGTTAAAGACATCTTTTGGCTGCATTTGCCACATTTTTTTGAAGCCTGAAGGCTTCGTTTCCTTATGCTCCTGGACATGTTCAAAATCACAGTACACACATAAGAGCAAATTAACAATAACAATTACTTAACACATTAAACCCTATGATATGATATATAAAATATCAAACTTTTTTTTTTTTGGAGAAACTTCAACAAACAAGAGGATGGAAAGAAATTAGATAGCCCTCTAACTTAAACGGGCTGATGTCCCTCTTGTTTTAACAGTAAGATTAACTATCTATGGATTTCAAGAATATTAATAATAAACAATAGCAAAATGCCCTCTAACTAAAACAGGCAGCGGCAGTCCTCTAGCATAAATGGGCTGACGCCTTTTTTTTTTGTTGTTTTTTTTTTAAATAAGATTAAACTAAAATGGGCTTATGTGATAGAAATTTAAGCCGGGACAGGGAGGAAACAATGGCCTAATGAAAAAACTATGGAGTGAAGCAACAAATTTTACCAACAATGATAACAAACAGTAAATGCTAAACTTACTTTAAAGTAGAAAAAGAAACTTTTCAAATAAAGAATTAAGATTTGTTCACTTAGCCAGAGCCAAAATCAAAGCACCAGATCTGTTTAGTGGCAAATGAGATCTGGGGAGCTTCACTAGAGCATGATGGGATAGGGTACAGCCACAAGCCAGTGGAAGATCTCGAGCTTTAGTATACGGCCAAGTTGGAACAGAGGATCTGTTCTGAACCCAACCAGTAAGAATGAAGGCGAGCTAGGACAACATAACATCATTTTTTCTGAAATGGAGCTGTGACACTTTGTTTTACACTTTATGGTGACAAGGAAGTGACATACATTATTTTAACATGATTCTGGAAAGTAGCATTATTATTGTAGTATAAAATGTAAAAAGAACTTCACACACATTCCCAGTGAGAAGACAAATGTCAATGATTTTGGTTTCAGGCTCATGGTTGAACACACTCCTGTTGAATAATACTAATAATATCAATCACTAATAATAATAATGATAAATAAATTGTACCTGTATTGCACTTTCAGCTCTTATCACAACTATCAGTTTTGATAGTACTTATCTATAATGGATGATGTATTTGAAGATGTATTCTCTGTTTACTGCCTGACAGAGAAATTCACATTAAAGCAACATGTTAAATTAGTGCTTGCATGCAAGCAATCATAAAATGATTCTATGTCTTTTGTCAACTTTTCCACAGTTAGTTGTTGAGAAAAACTGTCAGGATGCCACTATCCCCCACCCGTACATTAATACATGTACATATATTATGCAGTACTGATAGACATCCAAAAACTATTTGTGCAAGTGCATGTGTGTGGTAGGGGAATAATATACATGTATATGTATTTTGATGGCATTTTCCACAGGAAATAGGCAAATAGAATGATCTGACACTATCCGTGTCATTATTCATCACGGATGGGTCTTGGATCAGAACTCAGATCCGAGCTGGCAACTAATGGGCAGATCCAAAGCTCAAGCTCCTTCCATTCCCATAATCCCCTGCTGACCTCAAACCCTCATATCTTGTTTGCTGTTGAACGTGTTGGGCGCATCCAAGCTTGAGCAGCTTCTCTATTAGATTAGTAATTATTTTTCTTGCTTTTTCTATCTTTTTTCTATCTCCTTTTGGCATTTTAGAGTTGCTACACTAGTTTGCCTCCCCTCCCATAGCTTAGAGTCAGCTCTCCCTTTACTCTTGTTGCAGTAGTCCCCTTTCTGCCCTTACTCCTTTTCAAAAAAATAAATTAATTAAACCTCCTTTCTTCTCTTTTCTTTTGCTTGTGTGACTGAGTGAGTATGGATATGGTAGAGAAACTTTTTAGTTTCAAGTGATGCTCCTCATATGGTCGGAAGATGCCTTATTCCATCTCACACAAGGAGTACCTTTACTGTTTAGGATTGGCCCACCTGCAGGTTGAATGCAACATTTGTGCCGCATTCAACCCCAAGGCTCTTATGGAGCACCCCAACAAATTGCTTCTCAAGGGCTTGGCTCAGGGTGGTCCCCTGCCAGCGGACTCTCCCACCAAGCCTTCTCAGGATTCCAAAAAAAGACCCCCTCTTCCTGGTCTCCTTCCATCTCAGAAAAGCTGAGACTCTCAGATCGCAGATCCCTGGATCAAAGTCCAGCCTCTTTGGCTTTGGATCCAGGTTCTTCCGCTTGGAGACCCTCATATCAGTCCCTTAGATCTGAGGACTCAGCTCCTTGGAGACATTTGGATCCATCTTGGTGCAAGCCCTCTCCGGATATGATCCCATTGTTGGATCCATCTGGCATGCCATCGACGTCATCAGATCCTGCCAGGCCATTGGATCAAAACATCAGAGCTGATCCCCTTCACAGGACCACAGATCTATCAGATCTAAGGCAGGATCCCCAGCTAGGTCAGACCATTCATCTGCATCCTCCAGATCCTCCAAACATCTGTTACCTTTGGATATGGATAAGATGATGAGGAGCTTCCTCAAGGTCCAAACTGAGTTAGGCTTCTTCTTGTCCCTGGCCCAGATGGCTAAGGGCCTCACCCACAGGACTCCACTCTCCTCTTCCGATCCATCCAGTTTTGCAGCATCAGGACCAGAGTATTCCAAGTGACAGGCAGTCGGTGTCGGGCATATCTCCCTTCTCGATTCCATCAAGGTCCCTGGCTGGCTCTGTTCCACTGCCCTCAGAACATGTTGTGCCTCATCCCAGTGAGGCCGGTCTGGGTTCTCTGGGGGTGGGTTCAGGTCCTGAGTTTTTGAACCATTCCCTTCCCATGAGAGCTTCGGTACTCGACAGCTCAGGGCCAATATCATCTGGGGACTTCGATACTGCGCCAGGGTTCATTCTCCCTTCCTCGGTGGCTGTGGCCATAGGAGAGGAGAGGGGACCTGTCCAGTCCATTGGAATTCCATGTGGTAGAGAGGACCTTCTCCAGCTTGGCAGTCACCTCTCCTTCATCCTTAGGTCCTCCCCAGCACCTCTCGGCTTTGGGTGGTGAGACCTTATCATCCTTCCAGGGTCAGCCTCTCTGGGAGTGCCTTCAAATAGGCACTGCCCCACTTGGGGTTCCTGTCTCTTCTGAGTCCTCCCCAGAGCCCACAGTGAAGGAACCCCCCTGGAAGAGAACGTGTTAGAGGAGGCACCTGAAATCTCCTAGAGAATCTCTCATGGAGGACATGGATTGCGGGGAGGGAGATGGGTCCCTCAGGCTGCCGTCTGAGGAAGAGTTTCTCCAAACAGCTACTTATACCCAAGCTACATATTGCACACTCTATATGAACTCTTATCTTGTCACTTCATCTCCAATTCAGTTTCTTTCTATAACCCCCGTTGTCATCTCTGTACTGCCAGTAAACACCTCCTTCAGTTATACAAACCCAACAAAAACACTGGTAAGACCCTTTACAAATACTCTGTAGCCCAAGTTTGGAACTCACTCCCTCTCAACATAAGAAGTATTCAGCATAAATACCTGTTTAAGAAATAACAAACTTTTTCTGCTGAAGATTTGGTCATGCCCTTGTCAAACCCCAACTTGAACTAGTCTGCTCTCTTCTCCGCTTTTCCCTATCAACTCTTTTTACTCCTTGTACTTGCTCTAGCAGACTGTATTCATACTGTTCTCAGTGTAATATTCCCTAAACCTTTTAATTGTTATTTGGCCTATGCTTATATGCTGTTCTCAAATTTTGGAAATTGTACTTGTTAACTGTTATTTTACCTATGCATTGTACTGCTGTGCACATATTTTTGACTTGTACTATATTTCTCTGACCCTACTTTAATATTTTGTAAATATCATAATTACTTCTATTATTTCTGGAGCTTTTCTACTCAGGCCTCCACTGAAAATGGGTCCCTGGCTCAACTGAACTAACCTGGCTAACAAATGTCAATAAATAAATAAATAGTCTTTTGGGGACATCCTCAAAATTCTCAAGCAAAGAAGCAGTTGGTCTTCCCCCAGTGCATCTTCGGAGCATCCATGTTTCTGAAAGCCTTCAGGATGGGCCCATCTTCTACCTGGGTGTCCCCTCCTGCCGATGAGCTTGTGGATCTCATCACCAACAGGACTTGGTAGGAGCCGGACACAGTGGGACCAGTACCCAAAAAGGCGAGCAAATTCCTCAATTCCCCAAAGATAAGGCTTTTTGGAGTAAGGGTGTCCCCGCTGATGCCATCATGGTGGCTGCTGCTACCAAGAAGGAGCTAGTGGATCAGAGCTCCTTGGTCCATCCTCTGAATACTGAGTCTTGGATGACTGACTGATTTGGAAAGTATGTGTTTGCCTCCGCTACCTTCGGAATGACAGCGACCAACTACATGGTACATTTTACCTGGCTTCAGAGGGATTTTGTGTCAGAACTCACCACTTCCTTTACAGAGTTGCTACTAACAGAGAGTCTTAAGCTGTTCTCTTCTAAGTTGTCCACTCTGACTTCCCTGGCCAATGCTTCAATGAGGTTGATCTCCAATGCGGCAGAGGCCACCTCTCGAGTGGCAGGCACAGGTATTGCATTAAAAGGCATGCCTGGTTTTGCCTTTGCAGGTTTACGGAACCCTTCAAGGTGTCTTTTACTAACACTCCCTTTGAAGGTTCGACCTTGTTCAGACTGTCCGTCAAGGAAACATTGACCCACAGTGACCAGGAGGGTAAGACTCTGTCCATGGTGGGAATCAAGTTTTCAACTCCCCAACGATCTTTTTCCAAGACTTAGAGAGGTAGTAAAAACCTTTGCTTCCACAGGACTCAGTCTTCCTTCCAAGATGCTTCCCAAGAATCCTCTTCCACAAGCCAGAGTAGGGGATTCAATGGTAGACGCCACCCCAGAGGCAGAGGGGGTCCTCAGAATCAGGGCTCCTGGGAACCTTTCTCAGAGAAGCATTTTCAGCACTCCTGAACCGCTGCCCGACTGTCCTGCCCTGGAGGAAGTCTGGGGACATTTCACCCTGCACCCACTAGCCTGGACAAGTCTCACCTCAAAACAGTGGGTGTTAAAGATTATTTCCAGTGATTACTTCATTCCCTCTTCATCCCCCTTCTTCTTTCTGCTTTTCAAGGTTAGGGGTCGCCACAGCGGATCATCTGTCAGCTCATGATTGGCAGTGGAGTTTTACGGAGTTGAGTTGCCAGCCCGGCGCCCAACCTTCCACAGAAGGCACATACACGCACACAATCACACCTAGGGCCAACTTAGAGTGGCCAATCCACCTACTGCATGTCTTTGGGATGTGGGAGGAAACCAGAGCACCCGGAGGAAAACCACGCGACCACAGGGAGGAAATGCAGACTCTGCACAGAAGGCACCCCAGCCGAGAATCGAACCGGAGAACCTCTTGCTGTGAGGCAGCAATGCTAATCACTGCACCACCATGGCTGTCCTCCCTCTTCACCCCCCGCTGATTCGGAAATCCCTTCCAGACATTCTACCCCACCAAAGGGAGTTGGCCAATCTCGAGTTTCAAGACCTTTCTCTTAACAGAACCACCCAAGATGTCCCAACAGAACAACGAGGGTCTGGAACTTACTCTCACTTCTTTTTTGGTGCCAAAAAAGACCAGGAACCTCCATTCCATTTTGGACTTCAGCAAACTGAACCTGTCAGTCAAGAAGTCCAAGTTCCGGATGGTCACTGTTCAGCCCATTCTGCCTCTGTGCTCAGTAAATCTCAAGTACACATACTATCATATCAAAATTGACAGGTGCTCCAGGAGACACCTACGCTTTCGGTTTGGGGCCACTCATTACCAGTTCAGACCCTTGTCCTTTGGCCTCACCACAGCCTCCTCTGGGGGTTTAACAAATGTATGGCAGTGGCAGTAGCCCATCTCCAGCTGCAAGGATTCCAGGTCTTTCCAAACCTGGATGATTGGGTCTTCACGGTCCCCACGAGGCATCAACTATCAATGGCCACTTCTTATGCCCTCAGTCTCTTTCACCATCTGGGAATCGCTGTCAGCTTACCCAAGTCCAACCTTTTTCCATGCCAAAATTTGGAGTTTATTGGGGTTCAACTGGACACGATATCGAAGACTGCAGCACTGCCCTCATTCGGTGTTCTTATTCAAGATCAGGTCTCTCGCTTGATGCTTCTAGAGCATCCATCACTCCTGCTGATTCTACCAGTGCTAGGCTAAGTTTCATGGCAGCTGCCATCCAATTAGTTCCTCTCGCCAGGTATCACATGCGAGTTCTGCAGTGAACCCTGGCAGTTCAGTGGTCTGCTCAAATTCACCCCATGTCCATGACCAACAAGATTTCTCAGGTGTGCAGAAATCATCTTGCATAGTAGCATCAGACACAGGATCTAATTTCAGGCAGGCCCTTTTGTCTTCCCCAAGCCAAGGTCACAGGGACCATGGATGCCTCCCTGTTGGGGTAGGGGTGGTGCATTTTCAGGGCAGGACCGTTCACGGCACTTGGTCCCCATAAAGACCAAATTGCCCATAAACGTCATAGAGATTAGGGCAGTCCTTCTAACATTGCAAGCCCTTCAGGAGTGCCTCCCTCTAGGGACCACAGCAATTGAAACAGTCAATATGGTGGTGGTCTGGTACATCAATAAGCAAGGATGAACACTGTCTTATCCCCTGTGCAGACAGGCCAAGAGAGTGTGGGAATGAACAAAGGCAACAAATCACTGGTTACACAAGGCAGAAATAAAACACGTTTAATGGAAAAGTTAGCACTTTCAGGGATGTATTCCGCTTCATCAGACTTACTTATACAAAACTAACTGTACCTATAAATACAAGTTAAAAAATAGGAGAATCAGTCAACAACCATGATAAATTAATGACATCACCTCTTACATCATATTAATACAATTAATTAAAAACCTAATAAATAGAGAAAAATCCTGTGTGTATACATAATCTAAATGCATCGTAAAGTACATATAAAATGCATAAAATGAAATAAAAATAATATAAGAACATATATATATATATATATATATATATATATAAATATATATAAAAAATATGTAATCGCACTACATATCATAGTACGAATAAAAAAAAATTATATATATGAGTATCTATAGAACATATAGAATACATAGGGTCACTGTTTAAGGGCTCTAGCTTTGAGAAAGGGTTTTAGCGAAACCCTGTTGTTTAGACCTGGTGGTTTATCTGCCTTAAACTTTAATATCCATTTCTGTTCAACATCTTCAGTGCTGTTATTCAAGTCACCACCTCGTTTACTACTACCTATAATTTCCAACACTAAAAATTTAAACATATGCCCTGAACACTAATTTTTCACATGCATAGCTAAAGCATTGCTCTCTTTCACATTTTTTACATCCCTACAATGTTCTAATATCCTTTCTTTAAAATAACGATTGTTTTTTCCTATATAAAAGGAGAAACATTTTATGCAAAAGCTTTCGCAAAATCTTTAGGCTTTAAAAGACACACACACACACACACACACACACACACACAATTTTATGCTGATTGTAATACCAGAAATGTAGTCTACTTTAGCTTTTGCATAAAATGTTTCTCCTTTTATATAGAGAAAAACAATCGTTCTTTTAAAGAAAGGATATTAGAACATTGTAGGGATATGAAAATGTGAAAGAGAGCAATGCTTTAGCTATGCATGTGAAAAATGAGGGTTCAGAGCATATGTTTAAATTTTTAGCGTTGGAAATTGTAGGTAGTAGTAAACAAGGTGGTGACTTGAATAACAGCGCTGAAGCTGTTGAACAGAAATGGATATTAAAGTTTCAGGCAGATGAACCACCAGGTCTAAACAACAGGGTTTCGCTAAAACCCTTTCTCAAAGCTAGAGAACTTAAACATTGACCCTATGTATTCGATATTCTCTATATATATTTTTATTAGTACTATGATATGTAGTGCGATTATATATATATATATATATATATATATATATATATATATATATATATATATATAGGTTCTTATATATATATTATTTTTATTTCATTTTATGCATTTTATATGTACTTTACGATGCATTTAGATTATGTATACACACAGGCTTTTTCTCTATTTATTAGGTTTTTAATTAATTGTATTAATATGATGTAAGAGGTGATGTCATTAATTTAGCATGGTTGTTGATTGGTTCTCCTATTTTTGAACTTGTATTTATAGGTACAGTTAGTTTTGTATAAGTAAGTCTGATGAAGCGGAATACATCTGTGAAAGCGCTAACTTTTCCATTAAACATGTTTTATTTCTGCCATGTGTAACCAGTGATTTGTTGCCTTTGTTTAATCTATTTTTGTTACATTGGTTGCTTTATTCGTTTGGATGTTTCTGAGTTTTTCTTGTTAGAGTGTGGGAATGGACAATGTCTTCCAGGCGCTTTCTTCTTGCAACTCACATTCCCAGCAGTTCCAACATGCTGGCCAACAAACTCAGCAGGTCCATATGGAGTCCCCATGAGTGGTCCCTGAATCCGTCAGTGGCAAAGCAGACATTAGACCATTGGGATCAACCATGCTGCAATCTCTTTACCTCCTCAGTCAACCGTAAATGCAGCAATTATTTTGCCCTGATCCATCCAGTGGGGGAGTCACCCAGGGATGTTCTGATTCATGACTGGCTGTCAGGATTTCTCTATGCTTATCTTCCTACTCCTCTGATTCCCAAGGTATCACAGAAAGCTCACTGCCTGAAGACTCCTCTCATCCTTATTGCCCCCTTCTGGCCTCGGCCGGCGTGGTTCTCCCAATTACGCTCTCATCTGAGGTATCCACCCTAAATACTGGATCCCATTCCGGATCTCATTTCCCATCCCTGGGGGCTTCCACTTCCCAGTCTCCAGACTTTTCATTTAACCACATGGTTTCTCCAGTTCCAGTAATCCTTATGCAGTCCAGGCTTCCTCCAAACATGAGGAACATTATTTTGGCCTCTCAAAAGCCATCTTCTAAGATGGTGTACTCCAGTAAATGGAAAAGGTTTTCTGTTTGGGCTACACAGCGTAATTTGTATCCCTTTTCAGCCCCAATTCCTGATATCTTACTCTTTTTGCCCTCTCTTTTTCAGGATGGGACAAGTTTTTCTACTATCAAGCTTCAGTTAGCAGCCATTTCTAACTGCCACATTAATGAGGAGCCTACTTTCTCTTCTAAACTGTGCAAAGCCTTTCTTAAAGGAATTCTTTCTCCTTAGACCCCCTACTAAAGATCCTTCCCCACCATGGGATTTGACCTTGGTGCTGCAGTCTTCGACACAAAAGCCCTCCGAACCAGCTGCTTCTTAGTGATATCAAGTTCCTGTCTTGCAAAAACAGCATTTTTAGTGGCCGTTACTTCTGCCAGAAGAGTCTCGGAGCTGCAGGCTCTAAGCATTAAACTTCCATTTTTGGTCTTCCACAAAGACAAGGTGTCCCTCAGGACAAAAAAGTCATTCATTCCGAAAGTAGTCTCTGAGGTTAACCTTAATCAAGCAATACAACTCCCGTTTTTCTTTCCTAATTATTCTAACAAAGGAGAATACATGTTGCATTGTTTAGATGTTCATAGGCAATTACGTTTCTATCTGAAAAGGATTGAGGAATTTCAGAAGTTGGACCAACTTTTCATGTCCTTTTCTCAAAATAGAAAGGGTCTGGCAGTTACGAAAGTGACTATTTCCAGACAGATTGCTGGTGGCATTTTCTTTATGACAGAAAAAAAGGAATTATTCAGACCTGTTAAGTACCATTCTACTAGATCTGTGGCTACATTGTCAGCCTTCTTAGCTAAACTTTCCTTGGATGACATTTGTGCTGCTGCTACTTGGTCTAATCCCCACACCTTTGTTTCACACTATAAGCTGGATCTGGTGTCTAGAAACAGGGCTTCTTTTGGTTCCACTGTGCTCTGACATATCCTTCCCTTGAGGCCACCCAGGGCTCATAGTAACTGGGGATTCTGACCCATCTATGATGAATAATGACATGAATAGCATCAGATAAAGAGTTATGTACTTACCATAACTTGGAATATGTGCTATATAGTGTCATTATTCATTACATTCCCTCCCTCCTTCCCCATGCCTTCTGTAGATCTGGTAGAGCTAGGATGGTTCCATTTTGGGATAGTTTGTTTTTTCTTCTGCAGAATTTTCTGTGCTCCTAGTTGTTCCGCAAACTC
The DNA here is from genome assembly GCF_019279795.1 of Protopterus annectens. NCBI lineage: Eukaryota > Metazoa > Chordata > Ceratodontiformes > Protopteridae > Protopterus > Protopterus annectens. The sequence continues at coordinate 483,200,160 of NC_056735.1, forward strand.
AATTTGAGGGTTAGAGGTCAGCAGGGGATTATGAGAAAGGGAGGAGCTTGAGCTCTGGATCTGTCCATTAGTTGCCGGCTTGGATCCAAGACCCATCCGTGATGAATAATGGCACTGGATAGCACAGATTCCAAGTTATGGTAAGAACATAACTCTTTTTTTTTAATTAGTGGAAAATGGAGTTGCTAACACAGGGAACAGTGATGTTCCATATGCACGGAGACACAGAACTCATCAGCCCTTAATAAGATGAAACATTATTACAGCTATGAAAATCTCATACCAATTATGTAAGACCACCCTTACTGCTCCCTGTTGCTCTGTTCTGTCACCTAGAAATGTGCATGTATTGCAAATACAGTACTCCATGGATGTATATATCAGTGCCAAGTTCACCTCAGACAAAGTTACTGTCATTAAGCTTTTCTGAAATAGCAATGTTGATGTGCAACCATTATCAAGGACACAGGCACACTGATTTGTATGTCATCTTTATTCCTTAAATATCCTTGCATAGTGTGGAGACATGCGTGAATGGGCGTACCTTTGTTGAAGGTTGTGCGTCAGGGCCGGCAACTCCATAAAAATCTCCTGCCAATCATTAGCGGACTGGAGTTCCGCTGTGGCGACCCCTAACCGGGAAAAGCCGAAAGACACAACAACAACAATCTTACATATATAAAATCTTTCTTCTGTTTTATATGTGCATATATACAAGACCAAATACACACATATTATCTGGTATGTCCTACACTTTTGAAATGTTGACCAAACTATTAAGCTTTTCATTAGATAAAAAATCAGTGGTTTTAAAAAAAATACATAATGTAATTTTGTCTAAAATGTGCATGAACTGATATAAACTTTACATTAAAACATGACAAAAATGAATGTGCTGCATTGTGAATAATAGTACAAACCTGAAACAGACACCTTTCAGATCACAGAGTAAACAGATGACTTTTTTCATTGTGTGAATGTACAGAAAACAGAATAACATGAAAATGCTACTGTGGTGGCTTGGATTTCTTCAGGTTGCTCTGAAATTAATTAAGTTTACAGAACAAAAACCTGTGACTGAAAATCATGTATTCCACCACTAGTCATAAGAGATGTAGTAGTCTCCTATAAATTCACATAGAAAGCACACCCATACTAGGTGTGCTGTGCAATCAACTCAGTGCAGCAGGCATCTGAAGGACACGGTAAAATTCCATACTCTTCTTTTAACTAAATAAAGTTAGGTATTTATCATAACAATAAATCTGAATAAGTCCATCCTCAACAGCATGCTTTAGGCAAGTCACCATGTGAAACTTTCCAAGGCTAATAGCCTCATCCCCATTTATCCACATTACTCTGTAAAAAGACATTTCTTTCCAGTTTCAGTCAAGCCATACTGAGGCAGAGTACGAAAACAAAAATCAGAACAGCAATAATGACCTCTAGAACACGTCTACAAGAGGGCATGCATATTGAGGAGGACAGAACTCCTCAATGTTGGTAAGCACATAACTTTCATATCTATTGTTAAGAAGGTCCATCCTCATAAGCAGCAAGACAGAATCCCAAGCTTATCCTCCTGGATGGTCACACTCATGGGAAAATAGATCTGATAATTATGCCCACCAAGGCCCTGTGTCTCATGAAAGTATAAAGTTCATATAGCTGTTGCACAAATATTACCTGAAGATGAATTTTTGAAAAAGGTCTGAAATGTAGCCACTGCCCTGGTTAAATGAGCTCAAGGAACTTACAGAAAAGATTTATTTTATTTTTTGTAACATAATTTAATATAATCAATCAACCATCTGGATAAAGTAATTCAGGAAACTTAAGAATTAATTTTCTTGTTAGAGAAGTGTAAAAACAATCATGAAATTATTCTTAAAGACTTAGTTCTGTTCATTTGAAATTTGAATTGTCTGTGGACATCCATACAATGCAGCAAATATTCACTCCTATTAGAATAGTTAGGAAAGTAAACTGTCTGAGGTTTTTTTTTAGTATCTACATTAGGCATATGTGATAGATTTGTTTGTAATGGCACACTAGCCCTCAACCTCCATAAAATAAACACATACATATCATTCATAGCTGAACTTATCACTCACCAGAGACAAAGAACCACCTGAATATGTTTCAATAAACCACCTGTTAAATAAGCCAAGCAATGTATATTCTTCCAATGACCCTAAAATCACCTAATTAAAACTACAAATCAAATACTACACTAATCTATCAATCCCCCCACCCTACAACTAATCCACCCAACTCCCCTTAAGCACCTTCTCTCACACTAACTCAGCTATCATTCATCTAGCTAAGCCATCTTTTTAGCAATGCCACTCAACCCATAACAACTACCATGCTTTTAAAAATCCTCATACTCTTGCTATGCAAATACATACATATAGTTATTGTGAATCACTTGTTGATCATGAGTTACTTTTTTGACTCACTCTGCACGGTCTTCTGTATATATTAAAATCCCATCCTATTTTTTATACAGACAATTGAAATCTGCACTATTACTTTTAACTTTGTTTTCTAAACCACTTTGCTTTATTTCATTTATGTTCTGGAACTCGCAGGCTGTGCTGAAACGGGTCCTTTTTGAATCAGTCCACTACGTCGGTCAACGAACAAATAAGCAAGTAGCTAATTACATAAATAAAATCCTTATGAAACACTATGTAATATTAACTCTTAATATTGGTGATTCTGAAGCTCTTCTCACTGAAGCAATGGCTGTCAGAAAAACAGTTTCTCAAATTGAAATTTAAATTTAGCAGTTGCAGCTAGATCAAAATAAAGACAAGTCAGTTCTCTAATACAAAAATACCATGGAGAGAGGATCCCTGATAGAACTAATCAGAAAACGAATCTCAGAGAAAGGCCTTGCATACTTTTAAAGAATCTACAAACAAATGAGATAGTACCTTGATAACAATAAAAAATGGCAGCAAGACACACCCTTATGGAGGAATAACTAATCAAATACTGGGGGAGATGCAGTTGTAGAGGTCTCCAAACCATTGGAAGTAGTCCATTACTCTTGTATGTTTTTCTGGTATTAAGCCTCTGGCCAAAGGTAAGTATTTGGACTACTCTGGTTAGTTTTGAAGCATCCCTGTCCATTAACAGAACTGAAGAAACTATGTGCTTAGTCAAAGGTAGTGACTATTCAGATAAGGTTTACTGAAGGAATGGAATTATTATTGACCAAAAGGGTCTCAGACAGAGGATTCTAAAAAAGATGAGGCCTGGGCAGAGGCAATGAAGCTTTCTGAGGTGAAAACTGGGCTATGAGATTTATATTGGACTTGTTCTGTCTAGCTTTCTGAATGACCTGTGTAATACAGTTAAAGGGGGTTATATAAAGACGTCATGTAGACTATTGCTAGATGACAGTATTTATGGGATATTCCTCCAGAGGAGTAACCATGGGAAAGAAATTACACCTTCATTTTTTCCAGGCTCTACTTCACTGCAGCTACATACAAGGATGTATGAGACAATATGGCAGACTACGGAATTGGTAATGGTTGGCTCCTTACTGAAACCATAGAAACCTTCTGGACTCCTTGGCAGTCTTGTTAAGAAGGAAGGCATCTTGGAGGTCCAAAATGGGCATCCACTCTCCTTCTGACACATATGAAAGGATGGACTGCACTGTGATCATCCAAAAGGATTCTCTGGGGATAAGATTATTTAGGCAACTTAAATCTAATATGAGCCTGAGAACCTTTGTGTTTTCAGGTACCAAAAATAATCTAAAGTAATAACCTCATTCTTTCTGACCTGATAGGATCCCTTGGAAGGTTTTTTACCTTATAAGGCTTTGCATCACTTTTCTTTCCGTAATGTTTTGATGTGTCCAGTTGTAAGGGAGGGAAAGAGAGTGAGAGTGAGAAGGACTATGAAAGGGAATCATTTAGTCCCTTTATATTAGTATTTTCATCTATTTGTCATATGTGATGGACACCCACACTTGCAAGTAAAGAAACAGTTGATAATTCACTGCTTCCAGAGTGGGACATTCTTGTGCTGTCCCCTTGAAGGAGGAGTGTGATACCCTTGCTGCTGCTGGTTGTTCCTTCCTTTGGACTGATGACTAGTCTGAAGTTACTATGCATTTTCTCCCAGGCTGTCGGTTGTATTTCTTTCTGCCACACCAAAATTAAAGCTGATGTGGGCTACACTGCAGAGTCTGAAACAGCATACAGAGTCATCTGGCTTAAAAGAGTAAATCTCTTCAAGATAGCATTAAAAAGAAGTTATGTTCCTACCATAACGTTCCATGCGAGTTGTTTATCTCGCCTTTGTTCTTACATGTGGTGGGGTACGGAGCCGGCCGCTTTCTAAGCTCAAGATCTCTGAGTAGCTCAAGGCACAGTCCCTATCCCATGATGCTCTCTGACTAACCTCAGATCTAGTTTGCTGAACCCAGCAAGAAAAAATACCACTAAACATATTAATATGCCAAAAATATACACATGTATACATATATTTACAATTTGCTAAGAAATACTTTGGCTGGAGTAAAGGAAACTAGTTAGACCAACCAGACCACCACTCATACCCATTCTTCAAGAACCTGGAGGGGGAAGGTGGGAGGGAGTGTAAGAACAAAGGCGAGAGGAACAACTCACATGGAACGCTATGGTAAGAATATAACGTCTTTATGTGAAGTTGTTCAATCTCGCCGTTTGTTCTTACATGTGGGTAGCGTCCCAAGCACCCTAATCCTGGGTGGCTCACGGGAGTACATTCTTGAGAACTCATGTACCAACACCTTTGCCCAACGGTTCTTGGAATTCATAAATTCCAACGCCCTGGATCAACTAATCCATAGTCCCACCAGGGACTCCAATACCCTAGACCTGGTCATTACCAACATGGGAAATCGATGTTCCACACCTATGGTCACCCCCTCGTTAGTCAGGTCTGACCATAAGCTAAACACCCTTAACATCCACATCCCACCCCCACCCCTCAGTAAGGAAACCTCCATAAAAAGCTTCTCCAAAGCCATCTTCATGCTACTCAAGTCAGAAGTGACAAACTTCATGACACCCATGCAGACGGGAACTGAAAGTTCAACTGCTGAATCCTATACTAAGGCACTGTACGAGCACATCCACTCATGCATGAATTGCGCCATCCCAAACAGAACCTAGATGCTCTCATCCAAAAAAAGGAAGCCAATCTGGTGGTCCACTGCCATAAACAAACTTTACAACAAAAGGAAGAAACTGTTGCAGAAAAGAAGAAAATTCCAGGATGCAAAAAACTCCCTTACCAGCCTCAGCAAAAAACTGAGATCCCTCATAAAATCCTCCAAAGCTAGTTACGAAAATAAAATTGCCAAAGACAACCACAAGGCATTCTATAACTATGTCAAGAATCTAAATGGCAATGCTCAGATCTGCTCTGAGCTAAAACAGAATGGCATTAAATATACTGATCCCAAGGATATTGCCAATATCTTGGCAGATCGATTCAGTGCCAACTTCACCCCCCTCTCACCTCCTAAATGGCCCATCTCAATACCGGAAGATTACCAAATTCTGGTAATACCGGCCACACAGGTAAAAAATGCACTCTCCAAAGCTAAGAATAGAGCATCCATGGGACCAGATGACATCCCGGGCTGTGTACTACATGAACTACAATATGAACTGGCACCTCACCTAAGTGTCATGTTTAATCATAGCCTCACCTCAAGTTCCGTGCCCACTGAGTGGCGCAGAGCTACAGTTATCCCACTCCACAAGGGGGGGATCCACCTTGGATCCTGGAAACTACCGCCCCATCAGTCTGACGAGCCTTATCTGCAAGGCCATGGAGCGTATTATCATGGAACTTATAAACAAAGACATTGGCGACCTTCAAACACTGGACCCCATGCAGTTTGGGTTCATGAAGGGCCGCTCTTGTCTCCTGAACCTGACTGACTTCTTTGAATCAGTCTCCAGAGCCATGGACAAGGGTAAGGTGGTCCACACAGTCTATCTAGACCTTGCCAAGGTCTTTGACACCATCCCCCACTCTGGAATCATAGCTAAACTTACTAAGCTGGGCATTAATCCCAATGGGTTGCTAACTGGCTTACTGATAGAACCCACACTGTAAAAGTAGCAGACTCCAAATCCAGCTCCAGACAAGTGACAAGTGGAGCACCTCAGAGTCCAGTCCTGGGACCACTCTTGTTTGGCATCTACTTCTCTGAAGTACAGGCCAACACTAAGGGACTCTGGCTAACAAAGTTTGCAGATGACTGCAAACTGTGAGCCATTATTGAATCCTCAAATGATGTGATACTCTACAAAAGGGCCTTACAGAAACAGATGCTTGGTGCCAGAGCCATGGGCTCAAGCTCATTGCCAAAAAATGTATAGTTATCCCCTTTGGAAAAAAACATGTACCCATGAATTACCATATAGGTGGCAGTACACTAAGCAGCGAAAGTGTGATGAGACTTAGGGACACAGGTGGACAGTGGTCTCACCTTCGATAACCATATCGCCACAACAGTCAGGAAATCCTTCTATGTGGCACACCTAATCACTAAGGGCTTTTCATCCAGAAAAAAGGAGGTCATTGTCCAACTGTACTCATCCCTCATTAGATCCATTATAGAATACAATGCCCCATTTAGTATGTACCTCTCAAGACATCTGCAACAACTGGAAAGGCCGCAGAAATCCCTCACTAAAAGAATCACAGGCCTAAAGCAGATGCCCTACGCTGACCGCCTTAAAAAACTCCAGCTATACTCTGTCGCATATCGTCTACTCAGAGGCGATCTCTGTTTAACATACAAGGCCATGTCAAACCCAGAACTGTTGGACATGCTACACTTAAAGAAATCCCAATCCCTCAGAGCCACATGCTCCAGGGATCTAAACCTTGCCATCACAATAAACGAAACATGCTGGAGGGATAGGTTCCTGACCCAGAGACTCCCCAGACTCTGGAATAGATTGCCCATACATGTCAAGCAGAGTGCCTCTTTGGCCCTCTTCAAAAGGAACCTTGACGACTGGATGGGAGAAAGGAAATTCACCCCGGGGATCACATCAGTTGCCCTGCTAGACAGGGGTCCATGGAAGTAAATAGTGTGGGAAGAAATAGCCAGGGAATTGCTATGGCTAGGCTTGTATAGGCCCTAGGGCCGATAGCCTAGTACCAACCTATGAACCTATGAACAGTGGAATCAAAGGAAGCCCTGACCACTTTGTAATGAGTGATAAACGTATGAGGTTTGGACCATGTAGCAGCTGCACAAATAGTGTCCAATGGCAAATGGGCTGCATGAGTCAGAGATGTAGACACAGCCCTGGTGGAATGTGCTTTCACACTATGCTCTAAAGGTTGGTTGGTTGATGAATATATATATTTTATGCAATGAGATAACCACTTAGACAATTAACTTTAGCTACAGGCAGCCCCTTTTTATTGTCTGCATGAGAAACAAAGAGTTGTTCCGATTTCCTAAACTCCTTTGTTCTGTCCAAATAAAACTTCAACTGTCTGTGAACATCAAGTTTATGTAACATATATTCTAATTTATTTGAATGGTGTCTGAAAAAGGTGGGCAGCTCAATAGACTGTTTCAAACTGAGCTCGGAGCAGACCTTAGGAAGAAAGGTGGGATTTGTCCTAAGAGACACTCTGTCAGGATGAAAAAACAGATACGGATGCCTGATAGAAAGAGCTTGTAGTTCCGAAACTCTATGAGCTGAGGTAATAGCCACCAAGAATATTGTTCTCCAAGAAATGAACCTCAAGGGACAAGAAGATGCAGGTTCAAAGGGGGGAAGAATAAGCTGAGATAGTATTAAATTTAGATTCTAGGGGGCAACTGGTTGTCTGACAGGTTGCCTAAGGTGATGAGTCCCTTTCAGAAAGGCTTTACATAATCTGTGAGCGATAAGATTAGAGCCCTCAAATTCCAGGTGAAAATTGGATATTGCAGCCAACTGAACTCTTATAGTGGCCGCTGCACCTTCGTGAAAAAGCATAGTCAGAAACTCCAGAACACTATCAATAGGAGCGACATAGGGAATCAATATCATGTTGAGAGGCCCAATAAACAAAACGGTTCCATTTGCTGTTGTACAGTTTTTGGTGGAGACTTTATGAGAAGAGACTAAAATATCTTGCACCGCAGAAGACAAATTATATAACCTGGCTAGGTTGGGAACTGGAGCAGCCAAGCTGTCAGTTTGAGGGACTGAATCGAGGGGTGACAAACTCCTGATGAGTGAGTCAGAAGGTTTGGCACTGGGTCCAGAAACCAAGGTTCTTCCAGTTGATATTGATGAAAGAAGGGGAACCATATCTGCTGAGACCAAAAAGGGGCTATCAGAATAACTTTTAGTTATGTACTCACCATAACTTCAGATGTTTGGGATCCATCTCGCCTACATTCTGACTGATGGGTTCGGAGCCGATCCCTCGGCTCCGACTCGGCACGCTTATGCCAAAGAGCGAAGTCTCTTACTGGCTGAGCTTACCATATCCCAGGATGCACCACTACCAGTCCCCCAGATCTAGTTTGTCCGCATACATGCACACATGCACACCCTGCTTATATAACATAGTCAGATGAAACAAGATAAACAGTAGAACTCAAAACCGTTCAATCTCTTCTGATCTCCAAGGCAGGGGGAAGGAGGGTGGGTATTAGAATGTGGCGAGATGGATCCCAAACATCTGAAGTTATGGTGAGTACATAACTAAAAGATGTTATGTGATCCTATCTCGCCTACATTCTGACTGATGGGACAGCGTCCTAGCACCTGAATCCTGGGTGGCTCACTGGAAAACACTCCTGAGTACCGTGGAACCAAATGAAGCTCGTCCTTTAGATGCCACATCCAATTTGTAGTGGGAAATGAAAGTGTGCGGATTGGACCAAGTAGCCGCAGCACAGATTTCCGATATAGCGAGCTTGGAATGAAAAGCTATAGAAGTAGCCATAGCTCTGGTAGAATGAGCCTTGATAGATGTTGTAAGTTGCTTATTCAAGAAGAATAAGCCTGAGTTATGCAATCTCTGATCCATTTTGAGATAGTAGCTTTTGTGATGGTTTGGCCCAGTTTATTATCTGAGAAGGACACAAACAACTGGTCTGACTTACGAAGTTGCTGAGTCCTGTCTAAATAGAAGCGTAATTGCCTGTGAACATCCAATTTATGAAGAGTGTATTCTGCTTCATTGGAGAATTTTGGGAAGAAAACTGGTAGCTCTAGAGATTGTTGGAGGCAGAAACTAGAACAGACCTTTGGGACAAAGGATGGATTAGGCCTAAGTGATACTCTATCCTTGTGGAAAATCAAGTACGGTGGCTTAATAGACAGGGCTTGAAGCTCTGAAACTCTTCTTGCAAGTAATTGCAACTAAGAAGGCAGTTTTCCAAGACAGATATTTTAACTCGCATGTAGCAGCCGGTTCGAAGGGGAGATGTTAATGCGAAGCACCAAATCAAGATACCACGGAGGTGCAGGATGAAAAATTGGGGTCTTAATAGGCTCGCACCTTTAATGAAAGTTTTGCATAGTCTGCTGCTCATCAAAGGAGGATCCATGGATTCGTGGAATTTAGAGATAGCCGCTAGTTGGACTTTAATAGTTGAGACAGAAGATCCCTGATTAAACAGGGATGTTAAGAATTTTAAGACCTCTGGGACAGGAGCAGTGATAGGGTCTAAGCCCTTGAGTTGAGCCCAGATAGCAAACCTCTTCCACTTACTAAGGTACAATTTGTTAGTGGTGGGTTTGTGGGCGAAGATAAAATGTGAACAACTTCCGGTCTAGTGTGTGCCTTCTAACTAAAGTCGGAAGTGGAGGAGCCAAGCTGTCAATTTCAAAGATTGAAGGGACTGATGCCGATGTCCCGACTGATGGATTAGCAAGTCCGGAATTAGGTCTAAAGTCCACGGATCGTCCACTGCATGCTTCTTCAGGTAGGGAAACCATACCTGACGAGGCCAGTACGGGCAATCAGTATCATTGAAGACCCCAGTTGAGAAGCTTTTGAATAACTCTGGGAAGAAGCGGAATTGGAGGAAAGGCATAAAGTAGCCCTGTTGGCCAAGGTTGTGCTAGAGCATCCATGGCTGGTACTCCCTGATGTGGGATCAAGGAGAAGAACCTTTGGCACTTGGTGTTTAGTGGAGTTGCAAATAGGTCGCAGCACGCGCCCCCATCTCCTGAAAACCTGAGCTGCTACTGTGTGGTTTAGAGACCACTCGTGAGGAGAGAGAATTGTCCTGCTCAATTTGTCTGCCAATATATTTGACTTTCCCAGGATGTGGGTCGCTACCAAGAAGCGGTTGGTAGCTACAGCCCATTCCCACACTCTCATGGCCTCTCTGCAAAGGGGGTATGATCTGGTCCCTCCTTGTTTGTTCAGATACCAAACCACCGACATGTTGTCTGTGTGGATGGCGATGATGCCCTGAGGAAGAAACTTGTGTAAGGCTTGTAGGGATAGAAGTACAGCCCTCATCTCCAACACGTTGATGTGGAGAAGAGCTTGTCTGGAAGCCAGGAGCCCTGAACTAGCCTGCCCAGACAATGCCCCCACCCTATCTGGGAGGCATCTGTCGTCAAGGTAACCACTGGAGAGGGAGAACAAAGGGTTTTCCTTGATCCAAATTGGATGTCTGAAGCCACCAGCGAAGGTCCCTTTTGCATATTTCCGTAATCATGATGTGATGATTGAGGGGAAGATCCTGAAAAGACCATTGAGTTGACAATAGCCACTGAAGAATCCTCATGTGTAATCTTGCCAGAGGAACTAAAAGAACCGTGGCAGACATTGAGCCTAAAACTTGTAGAACCATCCTGGCTGGGGCTTTGGATCTCGAGATCAGAGCTTGAACTTGGCCCTGTAAAGTTTGGATCCTTTCGGCAGGAAGAAAGACGCGCATCAATCTTGAGTCTATCTCTGCTCCTATAAACTTTATGCGTTGAGAGGGCAGCAAGACAGACTTTGACCAATTGAATGTAATCCCCAGGGTAATACCCAGGGAGATGGTGGCTTTGAGGTTGTCCATTAGTAGATGCCTGGTGGTGGCAGTCAGGAGCCAGTCGTCGAGATAGGGAAACACTTGGAATCCAAGACTTCTCAGGTGAGCCGTCACTACTGCCAAACACTTGGTGAACACCCTGGGGGCTGTGGTGAGACCAAAGGGCAGAGCGCAAAATTGGTAATGACTGACTCCCAGGCTGAAGCGCAGATACCTCCTGGACGCCTGATGTATCGGTATGTGATAATAGGCGTCCTTGAGGTCTATGGAGCACATCCAAACATCCTTCTCCAACAATGGGAGAATGGATTGTAACGTGACCATTCGAATTTGGATTTCGTGACGGATTGGTTCAGTCTGCTGAGATCCAATATTGGTCTCAGGTCCCCTGTCTTTTGGCACTAAAAGAACCTGGAGTAATTTCCTGATCCGATCTGGTCTGTGGGGACCGGTTGGATGACTCCTTTTTCTAGCAGCTTTAAAGCTTCTGCGGCTGCCATTTCCCTTTGACTGGGTGGTGGGTCCGGGATTCTTTTGGACGGTGGGGGCAGTATGTGAATGGGATGGTGTAACCTCCGGCAATGATCCGAAGCACCCATCTGTCCTGAGTGATTGACTCCCAGGCTTTTAGGTGCTTGGCAAACGACACCCGACTGGCTCGAGCAGCACAGCCGGGCAATCCCTCATGACGTGTGGGAGGCTGAAGAGCGACGAAAGGCACCGCGGCCGCCAGACTTGCGGGGCCCTCTGCCGCCTCTGGGACGGCGTCTCCCTGAAAAAATTCCCCGTCCTCTTCCTCTGGTACGGGGATCTTCCTGCTGTTGGGAGAAAAACTTGCGAGATTTGCGGAACCACATTTTCCCCTCCTTTAGCCTTGGGTAAGGCCGAAGGGAGTGGAATAACGGGCACCCACGGCAGATAAAGTTTTTCCCTCCTGCTCACAGCGGGTAAGGGTGTCTTTAACCTTGGGTCCAAACAATGAGGACCCATCAAAGGGAGCGTCGGCGAAGGAAGACTTGAAGGCCTCCGCAAACTGACACAAGCGGAGCCAGGCTTGTCTCCGTAGAGCCACGCCTGTGCCTGCCGCTCTACCCGCCCCTTCGGCCGCATAGGAAATGAGCCTCATGGACGAGTTAGAAATTGACGTAAGGATAGCCAACTGAGAGCTAACCGACTGGGCTAGCTGCTCAGGTAGGTTACCCGCAAGGGAATCTGACAACTCCTTGACCAGATCCCTCTGAAGCCTGGTAAAATGTGCCAAATAATTCAGAGACCTTAAAGTAAAGGCCGCTGAAGTCAGGGTGCGCTTCCGCACCTGTCCATACTCCTAGACTCCTTATTAGGAGGATGGACGGACGTTGAAGCCTCTGCCACGTCCTGTTGTGTAGCAGATGCCACCACCATGGCATCTACAGCCACTCCTTTAGTGAGGAACTCCTTCTCGGGGGGAGCAGACAAAAATTTATTTGGACGAGAAGGGACTGGTTCCACGGTATCTGGATGTTCCCACGCCCTTCGACAAACTAAATCCAGAAGCTCGTCGAAGGGCGGAGACACCCAGGAGGCGAAGGGCTGAGCCCCAAAGGCCTTGAGGAGCACTGACTCGTCAGCAGAGGGGGGTTTTGATATCCAGCCGCCTCGTTGTTTGAGGATCTCTAAGATGTCTGCAAATGAGACATCATCCGAGGATGACTTCGGGGACCCCTCTGCATCATCCAGATCAGTGTCTGATGTAATAGACTCGGGGGAGTCCACGTGCTTCCTCTTGCACGATCTCTTCCTTGGGGTTCCTCCAAGACAACTCGAAGAACCCTCAGGAGGAGGGAACCCCACTGGGGTAACCTCAGGCCCGGGCTCCGCTGACTACGGACAGGGAACTGCCAAAGACCCAGTCTCCACGCCCAGGAAGGTGCCGGTAAAGCCGGAGAGATGGCCGAAGAGGACTTGGCCAAGGCACTCCTCATGGCTCTGAAAGCCGGACCCCCAGAATCCTGGGAGTGTCCGGTCCCCAGAGCCGTGATAGCCAACGGAAATCCCGCAGCCGAAGCACCGAGGGGGAGGCTCGGAACCGAAAGCATAGGCCCCAAACATCACCCCGGGTCCAGCCGAAGAAGTCCGCGTACAAACTCGGACCCGAGGCCGGGTTGGAGTAAGGGTCGGAGCCGACCCTGATATCTCCACCGGCTCCAACAGCACCTGCTCGACGGAGCCAAGCAGTCGGAGGAGGAATGGCAATGGGGTGGGCCAAGGTCATCGGCTCCGAAGCCAACTGGGTCGGAACCGAAACAAATTTTTGGAAGACTGGGGACTGGAACAGTCTTTGAAGCACCCTGTCTATATCCGAATCTGACATCCTCGAAGACCGAGAGGAAACAGAACGGGTTCGAGATGGCCTCTCCAACGGCCCCAAAGGACTAGGGGACCGGCTCCGAGGAGACTCGACAACTATCGGCGCCGAAGGAATACACACACCAGATTCCATCGGTGCCGAGATGGACTTCGGCGCCGAGGAGGAAGTGTCTGAGCGGGCAACCTTTGTCGGCTCCGAGAGCAGTGGAGCCGACGAAGGTGACCCGCCTCGATGCCCCAGCTATCGGCTCCGAAGCCAGAGGAGTCGATACTGGTGGCATCGAGGCAGACCGTTCCGACCTCGGCTCCGAAGTCCTTGGAGCCGAAGGAGAGGCCTGCCTTTGTTTCTTAGCGATCGGATCCGACGGACTGGTCGGAACCGACGCCCTTTTCTTTTTGGCCGGAGAAGGAGAGGATGCCAAAGCTTCTTCGAAAGAAGGTTTAATTAATCCCTTAAGAATTAATTTATTTTTCCTCTCCTGGAGGACCCTTGAGGAAAAAGCGTGACATACACTACATGATTCCTGTAAATGTTTTGCCCCTAAGCAATACACACAGAGCGAGTGATCGTCCGTGATGGACATTTTGAAGCTACATTTTACACATTTCTTAAAGCCCGAAGGCCTAGGATTCTGAGACATTATAAAAAATTTCAGAAAACTAACTGGAAGAAACACTGGTGACACACCTAGAATAGGCTTACAGTTATCACTCGCAATACTCTGTAGTCAAAACACAGCACAAACTCTGTAAATTGGAATAATTTCTCTCTCTAGTTCTTCTTTAAAGAAGAGAAATATAAATGATCCGAAACAGAACCGAAGTCACCTACAAATAAAAAGACCGGGAAAGGCCTTTCCAGACAAGAGGTACTCATAGTCCACACTCACAACACAACCATTCACCAAGTGAATTTTTGTCAAACGCACTCTAAACACAAGAATAGCTGTTAAAACAGCTTTTTGTTGAGAATGAAGAAAATCCTGACAGAAAAACTAGTGAAATAATCACTACTTAACTCAGCCAGCTCGAGACCACGTCTTCACTTGTTAGCGGCAAACGAGATCTGGGGGACTGGTAGTGGTGCATCCTGGGATATGGTAAGCTCAGCCAGTAAGAGACTTCGCTCTTTGGCATAAGCGTGCCGAGTCGGAGCCGAGGGATCGGCTCCGAACCCATCAGTCAGAATGTAGGCGAGATAGGATCACATAACATCAGTCCTTCCAGAGCTTTTTGCTTTCTGTAAAAATCTGGGGATCAGCGGGGTTGGAGGAAAGCATAAAGGTGACCCGAGGTCCAACAATCGTGTACGAGTGAATCCCTTGGGCTGTCCCCTGGAGGAGGATTCAGGGCAAAATAGCGTCTGCATTTGGCATTCAGCAGGGATGCAAAAAGGCTGCAGCAAGGCTGACCCCATTTGCGGAAAATTATTTCCGCCACTTCTTCTTTGAGGGACCACTCATGGGGTAACAGAATTGCTCTGCTCGGTTTGTCTGCTATCACACTGGATTTCCCTGGTATGTGCATTGCTATCAGAAAGCGCCCAATGGATACAGCCCACTGCCAAATTCTCAAGGTTTCTTGGCATAAGGGGTAAGACTCGGTTTCCTCCTGTTTGTTGATGTACCAGACCACTGCCATGTTGTCCGTCTGGATCGCAATCGTCTCCCGAGGCAGAGAGTTGTGGAAGTGCTGCAACACTAAAAGCACCGCACTCAACTCCAAGACATTGATGTGCAAATGAGATTCCATCTCTGACCAGGTAACTTGGGCAGTTCTTCCCTGAAAAAGCCCTCCCCCACCCTATCAGGGAAGCATCCGTGGTCACCGTGGCTACGGGAGGGGGAAGTACAAATGGTCGACCTATCATCACCTGGTTACTGTTCAACTACCAGAGAAGGTCCTTCTTGCAAGCGTCTGTCAGTAGGATCTTGAAAGATATTGGGAGATGTTGATAAGACCACTGGGTGAAAAGCAACCATTGGAGTATCTGCATGTGCATCCGTCCCAGAGAAACCACTATGAGGGTAGCTGCCATGGTGCCCAAAAGTTTTAAAACCTGAAAGGCAGGTTCTCTCTTTTCTTTTAGCAAGCAGGACACCTGATTTCATAGAGAGATAACTCTTTCTTGAGGTAATCTGACCAATGCGGTGGTGGTGTCTAGTTCTGTTCCGATAAAGGAGATATGCTGCAATGGCAATAAGGCAGATTTTCCGAAAGTTATGGTTATTCCTAACAGAGAACAGAGATTGATTGTATGATCCCTGGAAAGAATGAGTTGATGACTGGTAGTGGTGGATAGGAGTCACTCATCCAGATACAGAAACGCCCGGAATCCTAGACGCCTCAGGTGAGCCGTAACCACTGCCATACATTTGGTGAACACTCTGGGGGCTGAGGTGAGACCAAAGGGCAGTGCTTGAAATTGGTAGTGACTGGCCCCCAGCCGGAAACGCAAATGATCTCTGGATGGTCTGGCCATTTTGATGTGGTAGTACGCATCCTTGAGATCTAAAGAGCACATCCAATCGCCCGTTCCCAAGAACAGGAGTATCGACTGAAGCACGACCATCCGGAACTTTTTCTTCTTTACAAAAGCACTGAGCTTGCTGAAGTCTAAAATGGGCTTGCAGTCCCCCGTTTTCTTTGTTACTAAAAAGAATCTGGAGTAAGTTCCGGATCCTATCTAGTCTGCCGGGACTGGCTGGATAACTCTTTTTTTTAGCAGCTTTTGGATTTCTATACCTGCTTGATCCTGCAGACTGGGTGGAACATCTGAGATTCTTGTTGTGACTGGCGTGGACTCTGAAAAGGGGATGATGTAACCTCTGGTAACTATGCTTTGTACCCAAGAATCTGATGTAATTCCTAGCCAGGCATCTGGATACAAAGCCAAGCGACCCCAGACTGCCTCCAGAGCAGGACAGTCGGGCCTTCTCTCAGGAGTGCTGATAAGGCTTGCCAGAGAACTGCTCCCTGTCGCCCTGGTTTTGTGGACCCCTTCTGCCGCCAAAGTGGCGTCTTCCGTTATTGCCCCCTCCTCTGCCCCTGAAGGGGGGTTCACTACGCGTGTTCTGGAAAGCTCCTTGAGACTTCCAGAACTTTTAGTTATGTACTCACCATAACTTCAGATGTTTGGGATCCATCTCACCTACATTCTGACTAATGGGTTCGGAGCCGATCCCTCGGCTCCGACTCGGCACGCTTATGCCAAAGAGCGAAGTCTCTTATTGGCTGAGCTTACTATATCCCAGGATGCACCACTACCAGTCCCCCAGATCTAGTTTGTCCGCATACATGCACACATGCACGCCCTGCTTATATAACATCATCAGATGAAACAAGATAAAACAGTAGAACTCAAAACCGTTCAATCTCTTCTGATCTCCAAGGCAGGGGGAAGGAGGGTGGGTATTAGGAATGTAGGCGAGATGGATCCCAAACATCTGAAGTTATGGTGAGTACATAACTAAAAGATGTTATGTGATCCTATCTCGCCTACATTCTGACTGATGGGACAGCCCCTAGCACCTGAATCCTGGGTGGCTCACTGGAAAACACTCCTGAGTACCGTGGAACCAAATGATGCTCGCCCTTTAGATGCCACATCCAATTTATAGTGGGAAATGAAAGTGTGCGGATTGGACCAAGTAGCCGCAGCACAAATCTCGAGATAGCGAGCTTGGAATGAAAAGCTATAGAAGTCGCCATAGCTCTGGTAGAGTGAGCTTTGATAGATGTTGTAAGTTGCTTATTCAAGAAGAATAAGCCTGAGTTATACAATCTCTAATCCATTTGGAGATAGTAGCTTTTGTGATGGTTTTGCCCAATTTATTGTCTGAGAAGGACACAAACAATTGGTCTGACTTACGGATTTGTTGAGTCCTGTCTAAATAGAAGCGCAATTGCCTGTGAACATCCAATTTATGGAGAGTGTATTCTGCTTCATTGGAGAATTTTGGAAAGAAAACTGGTAGCTCTAGGGATTGTTGGAGACAGAAATTAGAACAGACCTTTGGGACAAAGGATGGATTAGGCCTAAGTGATACTCTATCCTTGTGAAAAATCAAGTACGGTGGTTTGATAGACAGGGCTTGAAGCTCTGAAACTCTTCTTGCAGAAGTAATTGCAACTAAGAAGGCCGTTTTCCAAGACAGATATTTTAACTCACATGTAGCAGCCGGTTCGAAAGGGGAAGATGTTAATGCACGAAGCACCAAATCAAGATCCCACGGAGGCGCAGGATGAAAAACTGGGGGTCTTAACAGGCCCGCACCTTTAATGAAAGTTTTGCATAGTCTGCTGCTCATCAATGGAGGATCCATGGATTCGTGGAATTTAGAGATAGCCGCTAGTTGGACCTTAATAGTAGAGACAGAAGATCCTTGATTAAACAGGGATGTTAAGAATTTCAAAACCTCTGGGATTGGAGCAGTGATAGGGTCTAAGCCCCTGAGTTGAGCCCAGATAGCAAACCTCTTCCACTTACTGAGGTACAATTTCTTAGTGGTGGGTTTGTGGGCCGAAGATAAAATGTGAATAACTTCCGGGTCTAATGTGTGACTTCTGACTAAAGTCGGAAGTGGAGGAGCCAAGCTGTCAACTTCAAGGAGTGAAGGGACTGATGCTGTCGTCCCGACTGATGGATTAACAGATCCGGAATTAGGTCTAACGTCCACGGATCGTCCACCGCATGTTTCTTCAGGTAGGGAAACCATACCTGACGAGGCCAGTATGGAGCAATCAGTATCATTGTGGATCCCAATTGAGAAGCTTTTTGAATGACTTTGGAGAGAAGTGGAATCGGAGGAAAGGCATAAAGTAGCCCTGTTGGCCAAGGTTGTGCTAGAGCATCCATAGCTGCTTCTCCCTGATGTGGAGTCAAGGAGAAGAACCTTTTGCACTTCGTGTTTAGTGGTGTTGCAAATAGGTCGCAGCACGGCGTCCCCCATCTCCTGAAAACCTGAGCTGCTACTGTTTTGTTTAGGGACCATTCGTGAGGAGAGAGGATTGTTCTGCTTAATCTGTCTGCCAGTATATTTGATTTCCCCGGAATGTGGGTCGCTACCAAGAAACGGCTGGTAGCTACCGCCCATTCCCACACCCTCATGGCCTCTCTGCAAAGGGGGTAAGATCTGGTCCCTCCATGTTTGTTTAAATACCAGACCACCGACATGTTGTCTGTGTGGATGGCGATTATGCCCTGAGGGAGAAACCTGTGTAAGGCCTGTAGGGACAGAAGTACCGCCCTCATCTCCAATACATTGATGTGGAGAAGAGTTTCGTCTGGAAGCCAGGAACCCTGAACTAACCTGCCCAGACAATGCCCCCCCCCACCCTGTCTGGGAGGCATCTGTCGTCAGGGTGACCACTGGAGAGGGAATAACAAAAGGACTTCCTTGATTTAGATTGGATGTCTGAAGCCACCAGTGAAGGTCCCGTTTGCATGTTTCTGTAATTATAATGGGATGATTGAGGGGAAGGTCCTGAAAGGACCATTGAGTTGACAATAGCCACTGAAGAATCCTCATGTGCAATCTTGCCAGAGGAACTAGAAGAACCGTGGCAGACATCGAACCTAAAACTTGTAGGACCATCCTGGCTGGGGCTTTGGATCTTGAAATCAGGGCTTGAACCTGGCCTTGTAAAGTTTGGATCCTTTCGTCGGAAGAAAACGCATCAATCTTGAGTCTATCTCTGCTCCTATGAATCTTATGCGCTGAGAGGGCAGCAAGACAGACTTTGACCAATTGAATGTAATTCCCAGGGTAGCACCCAGGGAGATGGTGGCTTTGAGGTTGTCCATTAGTAGATGCCTGGTGGTGGCAGTCAGGAGCCAGTCGTCCAGATAGGGAAACACTTGGAATCCAAGACTCCTCAGGTGAGCAGTCACTACTGCCAAACACTTGGTGAACACCCTGGGGGCTGTGGTGAGACCAAAGGGCAGTGCACAAAATTGGAAATGACTGTCTCCCAGGCTGAAGCGCAGATACCTCCTGGACGCCTGATGTATCAGTATGTGATAATAGGCGTCCTTGAGGTCTATGGAGCACATCCAAACATCCTTCTCCAACAATGGGAGAATGGATTGTAACATGACCATTCGGAATTTGGATTTCGTGACGGATTGGTTTAGTCTGCTGAGATCCAAAATTGGTCTCAGGTCCCCTGTCTTTTTTGGCACTAAAAAGAACCTCGAGTAATTTCCGGATCCGATCTGGTCTGTGGGGACCGGTTGGATGACTCCTTTTTCTAGCAGCTTTAAAGCTTCTGCGGCTGCAATTTCCCTTTGACTGGGTGGTGGGTCCGGGATTTTTTTGGACGGTGGGGGTGAGCATGTGAATGGGATGGTGTAACCTCCGGCAATGATCCAAGCACCCATCTGTCCTGAGTGATTGATTCCCAGGCTTTTAGGTGCTTGGCAACGGCACCCGACTGGCTCCGGAGCAGCACAGCCGGGCAATCCCTCAGGAGGTGTGGGAGGCTGAAGAGCCACGAAAGGACTCGCGGTCTCCAGAATTGCGGGCCCTCTGCCGCCTCAGGGACGGCGTCTCCCAGAAAAATTTCCCGTCCTCTGCCTCTGGAAGGGGAATCTTCCTGCTGTTGTGGAAAAGACTTACGTGATTTACGGAATCACATCTTCCCTCCTCCTTTAGCCTTGAGATAAGGCCGAAGGGAGTGGAATAACGGCACCTACGGCAGATAAAGTTTTTCCCTCTTGCTCACAGCAGGTAAGGGTGTCTTTAACCTTAGGTCCAAACAAAGAGGACCCATCAAAGGGAGCGTCGGCGAAGGAAGACTTGAAGGCCTCCGCAAACTGACACAAGCGGAGCCAGGCTTGTCTCCGTAGAGCCACGCCTGTGCCTGCCACTCTACCGCCCCTTCGCGCATATGAAATGAGCCTCATGGACGAGTTAGAAATTGACGTAAGGATAGCCAACTGAGAGCTAACCGACTGGGCTAGCTGCTCAGGTAGGTTACCCGAGAGGGAATCTGACAGCTCCTTGACCAGATCCCTCTGAAGCCTGGTAAAATGTGCCAAATAATTCAGAGACCTTAAAGTAAAGGCCGCTGAAGTCAGGGTGTGCTTCCCGTACCTGTCCATGCTCCTAGACTCCTTATTAGGAGGATGGATGGACGTTGAAGCCTCTGCCACGTCCTGTTGTGTAGCAGATGCCACCACCATGGCATCTACAGCCACGCCTTTAGTGAGGAACTCCTTCTCGGGTGGGGCAGACAAAAATTTATTAGGACGAGAAGGGACTGGTTCCACGGTATCTGGATGTTCCCACGCCCTTCGACAAACTAAATCCAGGAGCTCGTCGAAGGGCGGAGACACCCAGGAGGCGGAGGGCTGAGCCCCAAAGGCCTTGAGGAGCACTGACTCATCCACAGAGGGGGGTTTGGATATCCAGCCGCCTCGTTGTTTGAGGATCTCTAAGATGTCTGCAAATGAGACATCATCCGAGGACGACTTCGGGGACCCCTCCGCATCATCAAGATCAGTGTCCGATGTAATAGACTCGGGGGAGTCCACGTGCTTCCTCTTGCACGATCTCTTCCTTGGGGGTTCCTCTGAAGACAACTCTGAAGAACCCTCAGGAGGAGGGAACGCGCAATGGGGGTAACCTCAGGCCCAGGGGCTCTGCTGCCTACGGACAGGGGAACTGCCAAAGACCCAGTCTCCACGCCCAGGGAAGGTGCCGGTAAAGCCGGAGAGATGGCCAAAGACTTGGCTAAGGCACTCCTCATAGCTCTGAAAGCCGGACCCCCAGAATCCTGGGAGTGTCCGGTCCCCGGAGCCATGATAGCCGACGGAAGTCTCGCAGCGGCACCGAGAGGGAGGCTCGGAACCGACAGCATAGGTCCCGAAACATCACCCCCGGGTCCAGCCGAAGAAGTCCGTGTACCAAACTCGGACCCGAAGGCCCGGGTTGGAGTAAGGGTCGGAGCCGACCCTAAGATCTCCACCGGCTCCAACAGCACCTGCTCCGACGGAGCCGAAGCGGTCGGAGGAGGAATAGCAATGGGATGGGCACGGGCTATCGGCTCCGAAGCCAACTGGGTCGGAGCCGAAACAAATTTTTGAAAGACTGGGGACTGGAACAGTCTTTGGAGCACCCTGTCTATATCCGAATCCGACATCCTCGATGACTTAGAGGATACTGAATGGGTTCGAGATGGCCTCTCCAACGGCCCCAAAGGGCTAGGGGACCGGCTCCGAGGCGACTCGATGACTATCGGCGCCGAAGGAACACCCACACTAGTTTCCATCGGTGCCGAGGAGGACTTCGGCCGAGGAGGAAGTGTCTGAGCGGGCAACCCTTGTCGGCTCCGAGACCAGTGGAGCCGACGAAGGTGACCCGCCTCTCGATGCCCCAGCCATCGGCTCCGAAGCCAGAGGAGTCGAGACTGGTGGCATCGAGGCAGACCGCCCTCGGCTCCAAGTCCTTGGAGCCAAGGAGAAGCCTGCCTATGTCTTTTGGCGGCCGGATCCGACGGACTGGTCGGAGCCGACGCCTTTTTCTTTTTAGCTGGAGAAGGAGAGGATGCTAAAGCTTCTTCAAAGGAGGGTTTTATTAAGCCTTTAAGAATCAGTTTATTTTTCCTCTCCTGGAGGACCCTCGAGGAAAAAGTGTGACACACGCTGCATGACTCTTGTAAATGTTTTGCACCCAAACAATAAACACAGAGAGAGTGGTCATCTGTGATTGACATTTTAAAATTACATTTGGTGCATTTTTTAAGCCGAAGGCCTAGGATTCTGAGACATTATGACCAATAATACAGAAATTGTCTGACAGCAAGAACAACACTATCCTAATTTGACTTAACTTAACTGACTCTACAAAAATCAGTTTACAACTGCCGATTTAAACAATCCGGAACAACAATAAACTCAAGGGGATCTGAAATCCCAAAGGTTTGAGAGGGGTTGACTGACCGGGAAAGGCCCTACAGATGAAGGAGGCCTGAAATCAGAAACAACGCCCAATCACACTACAAGTTTTCACAAAAAAAACTCCAATCACTACACAAAGCACAGAGTAGCCGTTAAAACAGCTTTTTATGACAGGAACAGCAATTTTCTGACAGAAAAAAGTAAGTAAAATACTACTCAGCTCAGCCAGCTCGAGACCACGTCTTCGCTAGTTAGCGGCAAACGAGATCTGGGGGACTGGTAGTGGTGCATCCTGGGATATAGTAAGCTCAGCCAATAAGAGACTTCGCTCTTTGGCATAAGCGTGCCGAGTCGGAGCCGAGGGATCGGCTCCGAACCCATCAGTCAGAATGTAGGCGAGATAGGATCACATAACATCCACATTTTTCCACCTTTCTGCCCTTTGGGGTATGGTCTAGTAGGGGTGGAAAAACAGACTCCTATGGCAGACAGAGTACTTCCTTCCTGCTCACACCTAGTGAGAGTCTCCTTGACTTGAGGTCCAAAGTAGAACCATCAAGTGGGGTGCTGACAAAGGAAGACTTGAAGGCTTCCGCAAAGGAGCATAAGCTCATCCAAGACTGTCTCCGCAGAGCTATTGCTGAACCTTCTGCTCGACTCGACCCATCGACTGCATAGGAAATGAGCCACATGGACGAGTTGACAATGGAAATAAGGGTAGAAAGTTGAGCCGTCACCTCCTCAGAAAATAGCTTCATCTGTGTTACACTTTAGAGTATCTCCACATTCCTGGAGGAGATCTCATTGAAGATGGGTAAAATGGGTTAAGCGATCTCATGGTAAATGTCGCAGAACTAAAAATGCATTTCTCATGTCTGTCCATAGTCCTAGAATCTCTATTAGGAGGATGGACAGTAGAAGAGGTCTCTGACATCTCTTTCTTGGTGGCCGCCGCCACCACCATGGCATCAACAGGGACTCCTTTAGTGAGATACAATTTGTCTTGAGGGGAAGTGATGAACTTATTGGGGCTCCCAGGGACTGGTTCCATGAAATCAGGGGACTCCCAAGCCCTTCGAGCAACCAAATCCATCAGTTCGTCGAAGGGCGGAGTAACCCAGGAGATGGAAGGTTGAGACCCAAAGGCCTTCAGAAGCACTGACTCATCCCTCAGTAGTGGTAAAGTACAGTTGTGTACACTTACCATAAATGTAGATGCTTGAGTGTATTCACTGTTGCAGTCATTACATTTGGGTAATCCTGCTGGCAGGTTGCCCTCAGTCGGCCTGAATTCCAAAGTCTTAGATCCTGTGTCAGTTGCTGTCACCCCTTCCCTGACGTCAGGTCGTCAGGGGTATAAAAGATGTAGCCGACGCCATTTTATTCAGTTTTTCTTGCCCCAGATGTCAGGTGCCCCCAAAATGGTAGGCTAGATATATATATAAAACATACATAGGCTAAATATATATATAAAACATATATGCACCAAAATAAATTTTACCTTCATCTACAAGCAAATACACCACATAGGTTGTATAGATCAGAGAAGTAAAGATAAGTTCCAGCAGAAATAAGGGGGATGGCAGGTGAGCAACCTGGACTGCAACAGTGAATACACTCGAGCATCTACATTTATGGTAAGTGTACACAACTGTACTATGTTCTTCGTGCTTCACTGTTGCAGTCATTACATTTGGGTAGAGTCCCAAAGCTATGGTTGGGGGGCTGGAGCTAAACAACATTAGGAGCAGCTATGAGGCCCTGCAGAACTGCAGTGGCAAAGCCTGCTCTGGATTTAGAGTAAAGTGGCAGATTGTAATGCTTTGTAAAGGTGTGCACTGAACACCAAGTAGCAGCCTCTGGTTGGTACTCCCCTGAGAAAGGCTGCAGAAGTGGCTGCAGCTCTGGTTGAATGTGGCCTAATGCCCTTAGGCACTGGCTTGCCATGCTGAGAGTAGCAGAAACGAATGCAGTGACCTATCCACTTTGAAATAGTCTGCTTGGAGATAGCCTTTCCTTGTGATCCTGCAGCATATGCCACTAGTAATTGTTCTGTTTTTCTGAAAACTTTAGTTTTGTCCAAATAGACTCTAAGTTGTCTGTGTACGTCCAGTGA
The DNA here is from genome assembly GCF_019279795.1 of Protopterus annectens. Taxonomy (NCBI): domain Eukaryota; kingdom Metazoa; phylum Chordata; order Ceratodontiformes; family Protopteridae; genus Protopterus; species Protopterus annectens. The sequence goes on from NC_056735.1 coordinate 483,224,571, forward strand.
ATGCAGAATTATCTCCCCCTTGTTCTGTGGATTTGGATAAAAAGTTGGCAAATTAACAGTTTGGTTAAGGGCTACACTGGACACCACCTCAGGCATAAATGTAGGGTTTGCCCTCAGAGAGACCCTGTCTGGATAAAAAATGATAAAAGGTTCCACAGCCATGAAAGCCTGTAGTTCTGACACTCGTCTTGCAGAAGTTATTGCTAGGAGCAGAACTGTTTTCCAAGATAAGAACTTTATATCCGCAGTAGCAGCTGGCTCAAAAGGAGGTAGGGTGAGTTTTTCCAAGACATAACTGAGGTCCCATGCAGGCATTGGCGATCTCCTTGGGGGCCTTAAATTTTTGGATTCTCTGAGGTACTGCCTTAATAAAGGATGAGAAAAGAGTGGCGGCTCTATATTGTAATGAGCCGAAATGCAGAGGCATGAATTTTAATTGATGAAAAAGATAGGCCTTTGTCCAGCATCTCAGTTAAGTATTGCAAAATCTGAGGAATATTTTGTACAGCTGTGTCAGTTCCTTGAGCTAGGTTTCAAGCACAAAATCTCTTCCATTTTCCAGCATAGGATTTTCTAGTACTAGGCCTTCTGGCTTCCAAAATGACATCCATCACAGCTTTACTGAGAGGTGTGCTTTATATGGCTACATTATCCGCCATGCTGCCAGGTTTAGAGTCCTGAGTTGGCTGTGCAGAATCTGATTGTTTTGTTGGGACAGCAGGTGAGGTATTTGAGGTAAGGTCCAGGCTGGGCATTGAGACAAGTTCCTTAAGATCGGATACCAGTTCTGGTGGGGCCAGTCTGGGGCAACCAGAATCATTTTTGGTTTCTCCTGTCTCACCTTTAGGAGTACCTTGGGGAGGACAGGCAGTGGAGGAAAGGCATATACTGATAGGTTTTTCCAGTTGAAAGATAAGACGTCCACTTTCCATGCTCATCTGTGATAAGTGCTTGTGCAGAATCTTTTTAGTTGATAGTTGTGAGGGGAGGCAAATAGATCTATGTCCTGCAATCCCCATTTCTTTGTTATCATGCTGAAGACTTGTGGATCCAGGTTCCACTCGTGGGGATCCATGAGGTTTCTACTTAGTTCGTCTGCCAGAGTATTGTCCTTTCCTGGCAGGAATTGTGCCTGCAGATGAACTTGGTAAGTCAATGCTGTGTCCCATAAAGCCATGGTTAGTCTGCAAAGGGGATAAGAATGCGTACGCCCCTGCTTGTTTATGTACCACATGACCGTGGTATTGTCTGTCTTTATCAGTTGTTGTCCCGGATGAATTAGGTCCTTGAAGGCTGTCAGGGCATTTTGAACAGCTAGCATCTCTTTTTGATTGATATGTAGATGCATTTGATTTGTGGACGTGGTGCCCTGAATGCCTCTTCCTGCCATGTGGGCCCCCCAGGCATAATCTGTGCATCCGTTGTTAGGTTCTGCCTGGCTGGGGGTAGTGAGAATGGCTGTCCCTTGTTTTGGTGACGAGCCTTTGCCCACCACTGAAACTCCTGTTGCAGGCAGGGAATGAGAGTAATCTTTGTTTCCAGGCTGTGGCAATTTTGTGTCCACACACTTTTTAGGTACCACTGAAGTTTCCTCATATGCAGTCTTGCATATGGAATTAGTAGTAGGATGCAGGATGTCAAGAAGTCCAAAGCCTGCAGAATTGTTCTTGCAGATAACTGGGCCTTTGTTGCCATTTCCTTGAAATAGGTAGTCAGTTGCCTTTGTTTGTCTGGAGTGAGATAAGCCATCTGGGCAGTTGTATTTAAGCTTGCACCCAGGAATATTATCTCTTGAGAGCGTACTAGTTTTGATTTATTTTCGTTGACTGTGTACCCTAGGCATGTTAAAAGTCTTTTCATAAACGCCAGATGCTGTAGTAGAATGTCCTTGTTCTCTGCTTGAATGAGGCAGTCGCAGAAGTAAGGATATATTTGTATTCCTCTTTGTCTGCAGAAAGCAATTACTGGTGCCAGGCACTTTGTGAAGACTCTGGGCGCAGTAGATAAGCCAAAGGGCAGTGCAGAGAATTGGTAATGCTTTGAACCAACCTTGAATCTGAGGTGTCTTCTGCATGATTGTCTGATTGGGACATGTAGGTATGCCTCTTTTAGGTCTAAAGTGACAAGCCAAGCCTTTGTGCCTAGCATGGGCAGAAGCTGCTGTAAGGTCAACATCTTGAATTATGGTATATCCTGGAAAGCGTTTAGAATAGATAGGTCCAGTATTGGTCTCCATGTTTTGTCCTTTCTGGGTACCAAGGACAGTCTTGAGTAAAATCCTTGTCCCAGCTCTTGCTGTGGCACTTGTTGAATAGCCCCCATGACAATGAGGGATGAGACTTGTTTTTGAGCCTCTGCCCATTGATTTTTTGGCAGGTCTGGCCAACCGTTTGCCCTTGGCAGAGTATGGAAGTGAAACTTGTAGCCTTGTGACACTATGTCTAGAACCCATTTGTCCTGGGTTATAATGTGCCAATTTTGAGAAAAAAGTGCCATTTCCCCCCCCCCAAAGGTGCTGCCAGTAGATAAGTGCTTGGAGCAGGCAGGGGGAAGTAATTGGGATGGTTTCCTGTATGGTTGTGATTTGTCTTCTCCACTTTTGGAGGCAGACGCACCCCATTGTTTAGACCTGTACGAACCTTGCTGCTGGGACCTGCATCTAGGGCATCTGGATCTGCCCCTTTGAGGTCTGACACTGGAAAGGACCAATTCTTTGTAGGCCAGTGTCCGCTAAACCTAGGTGGCTGTACTTGTAAAAAATCTTTGACCGTTTGCATAGATTTAGCTTTGTCCTCCATTTTCTTTAACACCTCTTCTGCCTTAACACCAAACAAGGTATCATGCTGTAATGGTGCATCTAATAATTTAGCTTTGACATGATCAGGCAGATTTTGTTCCTTTAACCAAGCATACCTCCTAATCAGAGAACCCATAACAGCGGCTCTGCAGGAGGCCTCCAGAGAATCAAAACCACATTGCAAAGTATGCTTTCCAACTTGTTCAGCTGCATACAATAAATCCTGCATCTCTTTGTTATCAGCACATTCAGAGTTTGCCAACATTTTCTGTTTAAGCAGTGTCATGACATATTGCTGATATTTGAGCATATGAAACTGGCAGCTTAAGGCCCTTATAGCCAAGGTAGCAGATGTGTAAATCTTTTTTACCCATCTATGCAAAGCCCTAGAATCTCTGTAAGAGGGGGTAGGGTTTTTTTGCAGTGGAAGCCTTAACCCCTTTGGGACCCTGAGAAATAGTTTCTGGGTCTGCAGCAGGGTTTTTGAAAAGGAATTTGTGTGAGTCTGAAACCCTGTAGTATCTGTCAGGCTTAACAGGAGCTGGAGGTAAGGAGTCAGGGGTTAGACTAGACTCTGAAAACACATTATCTACAATGTCTAACACAGGTGGAATAGCTAGAGGCCTGTGTTGAGGTAGTAGATGGAAGTCCCTGAGCCTCTTCTTAGATTCTGAAAAATCTTGGCTCTCCCAGTGGAAATGCTCCCTCATGGTATGCAGGGTTTCCCCAAAGGAATAGTCCTCAGGAGGAGAAGCTGAAGGAATAGATTCTTCAGCATCAGAATCCTCATGGGGGGAAGAGAATATTCCTGATCAGAAGAGGAATCAGAAGAAATGGAAACCTGATCTGAAGATTCATAGTCTGTCTCTTGCCCAGGCCTCTTATCAGGAGGGGGATGGGAACCCCTGATCAAGGTAATTAAGTCTTTGGCCATTTTGAGCAGCTGTTTTTGGGCATGGAGGCCTGTCCATGTGGCTGGTGAACTTGTTTCTTTGCTTTTAAAGGTGCTTTCGTCTTTGCCTTTGAAGCTGAAGTTGGTTTAATGTATAATTGCTTAGGTCTGAATACACCCTCAGAAGCCGATGCCTGCTCAGCGGCTCCGGACCCATCTGAGGGAATAGTCTCCGAGGCTCCAATACCTTGAGTTTCCAGTGGCCTGACCGACTCCACGTGGGAGTTGGTAGCGGCCTGCGACTCTAAAGTAGCAGGAGTCAGGGGCTTCGAAAGCGCCTCACTGAGAACCGGCGACTGGCTTAGGAGAAGCTTCGTCGTCGGTTTTGGATCTCGGTTGCCTGTCTTTTTCTTTTTCTTTGCGCTTTTTGTGAACTCCGGTAGTCGGATGGCTATCCGACAACATTGTATAATTAAATCTGCACCCAAAATAGCTTAGTGCAAAATCGTACCGACGCTTAATAGTGTGTTGGTTAAATCTAGCACAAAATCGACAACTTGAAACGTCGTGGTCAGGGCCTAGGCAAGGAATACAGTAAGAATGAAAGTCCTTATGAGGTATTTGCTTCCCACAAGAAATACAATTAACTTTTTCTGACATCGGTCTGGAGCAAGAAAAAAGTTTCCCCAATGGGGAACTTAGCTTTTTTAATGAAGACTTCGGATCTGAAACTCGAACACGAAAATCTCAGGAGTCGGCCGACTGGCACTTGCTAACTGCTTCTGCTTCGGGCACCGCACGGCAAGAAAGACTGAAGAAAATGGCGTTGGCTGAATCTTTTATACCCCTGATGACCTGATGTCAGGGAAGGGACGACAGCAACTGATGCAGGACCAAAGACTTTGGAATTCAGGCCGAGTGAGGGCAACCTGCCAGCAGGATTAGCCAAGTGTAATGACTGCAACAGTGACACAAGAAGGACATCGGACTGCCAGTCACCCCTCTTTTTCAGTATTTCCAGGATGTCTGCAAAGGAGACATCCTCCGAGGGGGACCCTTCTGATTCCTATAAGTCAGTGTCTGATGTCAAGGATTCCTGAGGGGAATCCAAATGCCTCCTCTTGCAAACTCTCTTTCTGGGGACTTCATCAGTGTGAGCATCTGGTGAAGTCTCAGTAGAGCAGGGTTAACACAAAGGGGTTACCTAAGGCTCTGGGTCTCGACGCTTAGTAGGAACCTGCGATGTAGAGGCAGAACGCAGTATTTTAGGGGAGGAAGAGGCAGAAACCTGAGGAAGTGAGAGTCTTGGCAGACATTACCCTCCTCATGGCATCAAAGGCACTGGAGTCTCGACCCAAGGAACCCGCCTGTTCCGAGGAAGAAGGCGGCTTCCCCGGTTCAGAGACCAAGGGCTCCGAATCAGAGGATGGAGCCAAGCTCATCTGCGCTGAGGCCCTGAGAGGAAGGGTCTGAATCGACATGTCAGTTCGACTCTGCCTCCTGGAACCGACAAGAGAGTGTCAGCTCCGAGACTCTTCAAATGGCACAGAAGAAATCAGGGTCAACGGAGCCGAAGTCACGGAGACAGGACTCGGCTCCGTGGGTTCCACAACCATCAGATCTTCTGCCTCTGGCTCCGAAGGCCTAGGTAAGCTGGGAGGAAGAGTAGTCACAGGCAAAGGAATGGTAGTAGGAATTGAACCCAGTTGGGAAGAAACCGAAAGGAATTTGGCCAATGCCAGGTTTTCTAAAAGCCTCTGCACCACATGGTTTACATCAATGGCTGAAAGGGTCCTGGAAGAACAGGTCGAAGGGATGAAAGAAGCCACAGATCTAAGTACTGGAGACTTCAACACCTCTGACACCGGCTCTAGCTCAGAGAGTTGGCTCCAAAACATCGGTTCGGTGCACGGCTCCAATGACTTAGGAACCGGTGACCGCACCTTAACAGAGGTGCTAGGAACCGAGGGCCTGGGTTCTGAGGACACCCTTGAAGACTTCGACCATTTCAAAGACTTGGAGGTCTGGTCAGTCTTATCCAAGGCTTCCTGAAATTCAGGTTTCAACAGTCCTCTATCAATTAACTTTCTTCTTCTTTCAAGTAATACTCTGCCACTAAAAGAGTGGCAGACAGAACAATCCTCTTGTAAGTGCACAGGTCCT